>NW_024582821.1:94022-175601 GCF_018398535.1 Haplochromis burtoni
ACACACACACACACACACACACACACACACACACACACACACACACACGGGTTGTAGGTTGAGGGGTTCCTCAGATACTCTGTGCAATAGTTGCAGAGCCACTCCTCACCCTCTTCTGCCTTATCTAACACCGAGTTGTGTAAATGATGCGTCTCATTGGTCCTCCGGGGCATCCTTCACCCGGGGACACGGCGTACGCCTGTCACATTATTTACCATAAGTTGTCTACCCACAGAAACGGACGTCATTGCCATGGACCGTTGTGCACCAGCGGTTTCCCTTTGTGGGATGGGCAAAGATTTCGACACAGCGGAGGACGGAGATGAGGAGCGCAGAGATAGTATCAGTGTTTTGGGCTGCCAGGGCCTTCCTGTGGCTGTGATGGTAGTGAAGGGACACAGAGATAGGAGCCAGAGAGGAGGAGGAGGAGGAGGGGGTGGGGTGACGAGCCAGACCCTTAAAAAAATGTATTAATTTTTTTCATGGTCCTGTATAACATTTCAATAGTAAAAACAAACCATTTGCTTTTTTCCCCTGAAGAAATTCAGATGTATGTTTATGTTTTACACATATTCAAAACTTGCAAAACACGACTGATAAGTGGGACCGAATGAAGTGGTATGGGAAAAGATTTTTACACAATAGGACATGTGTCAATAACCTCCTCGTAGAGGCTGACCTCAGTTCAGCACTTGAAGGCTTTATTAGACACATAAGGGCAGCAGAAAAATTATATCGGCATCATTTTAAGATCGTATCTCGTGGACACAGATTATACAAGTAACCCAACTTTGGTGCCCTGATTTTGCTTGTTTCCCACTAAAACGATTTCAAAAGAGCAGTTGTGTAAATATATGCCCCCTGGGAGGGGGGGGATGTGTAGAACTATCTTCATGTATTTGGATTTTAATCAGAAAGGACAGTGAAAGTGTGATGGGGGCTTCATGAAGCCTGCTGCGTCCTCAGAGGCATATGAAGATTTCTTGTGTGACCATGTCTGTTGAAATGTCCCACAGCGTTGTGTGGGGCAATCTGTGGTCCCAGGACTGCAACATCTCCACAGAGTGAAGAAAGACCGTATTTCACCTAATCCCTATCGCGTTACTCAACAGCTGCAGACCATACGAACCGCACAGCCCCACTGAAGTAGCTCCAATCTCAAAGCTGCTGCTGATCAAAGGTGTGTGTGTGCTTTCTGGAAGGCTTGGCTGGACTTTTGTCTCCAGAGATCAACAACACGCACGCACACACAAAGCAGTATGATCTGTAGTCCAAATATGGCCAGGATGAGTGTTTCACCACTTGTTGCAGTACTTCCGCTCGCTGCGAAGCGCTGCAGTCAGAGATGCTGTTTCTTAGCTTTAGAAAGACTCTAAGGGCTGAGATCTATTTTTTTACTGGTCTCACTAAGACAATTAATAAGAGAAGGTGCTTTTATGACGCGAAGGCTAATTTTCTACTTTATACCATTTGTTTTTATTTGATATCATTCACAGCTTCCAACAGAGGCCCTCTAACTGTTGAAAAGCTCGCATGTAACACTTCAAGGGAAAGTGGAAGCTGTCGCCATCTTTGGTTAAAACAAACACAACCTAATGAGGACTCGCAGCTCAAATGCATGGCATGAATAAGTGACTTGGAATAAAGCAGAACCCCTGCTGTTTAAAGCATCGCCACAGACTTCTTTACATTTACAGTAGCATCAAGTGACATCTACTGAAGTCAGACTTCTTGCACTAATGGCGGGCTGCTGCTGCTGCATCACCAGAGGAACAAACCGTGATGGTGCCATCATGTGTAGCCTTTCAGTCATTACCGGCTGACACAGCACAAAGTGCTCTTATCTCTGTGTGCCAATGGATATTTTGTCCTCTATTGCAGATTAAAACTATCAGGAGTCCTGATGAAACATGTGGATGCACTAATGAAATCTGTTGTGATAAGATAATAGGATAAGATAATATGGTGGATTACTGATTTCTTCTGGACTATCAACCATTAGAGTGAGTGCACATTTAAATTATATCATAAATAAGTTATGATGGACTGTCTCTCGTTTTTTTTTTCACCTGAAAGCAGCTCTGTAGCCGTGCCGCTGTCTCACACATGCCTCTTCTCTATGATTTATGGCTCCACCATGCGGCAGGCAGCTCCATGCAGGCATTCTGCAGGAGACAGAGAGAGAGCACTCATAAACAGACATCTCACTCCGCTGCTGATTTTGTATGCTACTTTTACTGAGCAACAAGTTTCCTCCCGGTAAGACTTTTATCCGAGTGATTCATTAATTAACCCTGTAATAAATGAATTCCTAACAGAAGTGTTTAAAACAACTACTGATTCTAATAATTTCATGCTTTTGCTTAAAAAAATAAAATTAAAAAATTCATTTGTTAATAAAACTAATCCTTCTCCAGTGTGGCTAAATCTGTTGCTGAGTCATTGCCTCATTCCTTATACACGATCTTGGATTGAGTGGAGCGGGCGGAGGGAGGGGGGCTGTCGCTCTGGCGATGTTTGCCGATTCTTCTCGAAGTGAGACTCGCCGCTGGCGGAGCTACTGCCCTTTAAACAGACACGGCTCTCCGCAGTTTTCCACCCGGTCTTTGTCCTTCGCTCCACTTCCTGCCGACGCCTGCCCCTTTAAGGTGATGCCGGGCACAGTTGTGCGTTATTGTTGAATTATTCTGTGTCATGTCGGCAGGGATAAACTTGGACTAAACAACACCGTTACACAGCAACCGACGGTGGGAGTGAAGGAGCAAGCGGAGCATCAACCCCTCCTCCGGCGGCATCATCATATGCTCACGCGGCGGAGGGACGTTGGCTGTGTTTAGGGACTAACGGAGAGTCCGGTGTCCTTGCCTGTGTCAAAGGCAAACGATTGTGTTCATCCGAGCCTTGCGGTACTTCTCCGGGACAGACATGTCTGTTTGTGTGGCAGACAGAGCGGAGGAGACGGTGTGAACGCGGTGAAACTCATCCGCTGTCCTCCTCTCTTAAGCCCGCGATGTTTGGGATGTTTCAGAGAGACGACGGGTGGCAGGTTTTTGGCTCACAGTTAGCGTCGCTTTAAAGGGTGAGTAACAGTGTGCGCTTTGTTTTGAGGCCGCACAGGGGTGTGTAACACTGGCTGTGTGTGCTGGTCCAGAGTGCCGGGGCAGGTGTCTGCTCAGTCCGCCCGGCCCAGCTGCTTTAACGCCCCTTCATCACGCTGCTGTTCTCTCCCTCGTTGCTTCGTTGCTCTTCTGTCCGGCGTACAGCCCAGCCAGCCCCCTCCCTCTTTGTTCACCCCCCTCCCCCCCGTGTCCTTTCCCCTCCTCGCGCGAAAGCTCTTATATAACCCTGTGGGATTCCTTTTTTTCTTAGCAACACTTCCTGGCCCTGTGCGAGGAAAACACGATGACGTTGACCCACGGAGGGGCACCATGTGCACCTGCAGAGGAGACTGCTGCTGAGGGGGAGCACTCAGGGCTGCTAGTGGGGTCCCTGAGAACACCCACCGCTTTTCCATTTAGCTCAGGGTAAACAACAACATGTCAGGCTGTGACTGGCATCACAAAGCCTGTGAAATGTGTTATAGCCAGTAGCTGACAGTTTCTACACACTAATTAGAGGCTTATGTTGACATTTATTATGCTATGGATTATAATAGTAATGGATATATATATTATACTTCCCTAAAGCTCAATGTGATGCTATTAAAATTGGTGGTTTTGTCTAAAAATCCCACACTGAGACATACTTGACTTCGTGATAATCAGGCTTTGTTTTGAAAGAATCTCGTTCTTTTCCTGTACAGGTGTTTGCACACACACACACACACACACACACACACACACACACACACACACACACACACACACAGAGCTCTGATTGTATCAGGTTAAACGGAGCGTTTAGGTTTTGTTTGACGATGTCACATAAATACGAATGCAGTGGCTGGAGTAAATGCACTGCCTCACTGACCTGTCATCGTAAAACTTTGCAAAGCTTATGCAGCGTGCAGTCCACCAGAGCTGCTGTTTCACTCAGACACATTGTGATCACTTCAAAACTAGCATGCAGTGATAACTTCAGGGGTTGTCATGAATTGGGCCTGTGTTCAAAGACAGAAACAGAAAGTTGGAGGTGCGATGAGAGCAGCTACGAGTTGCATCATGGGAAATGTAGGATCTCTTTCGTGTTGTTGGAAATTGAAAGAGGAATTGATGAAGAATTCCTGGTAGAGCCTGAGTAGTGCTGGATTTCTTGAGCTGATGCTAATGTTTAGGGCAGGATATTCAAAAATTGGGTGAATATTACATATTAATGATATCAAAGTGGTGGCTACTCTGCTGCGTGATGCAGCGAGCTCTGAGAGGATCTGTAACACAGGAAAGGAAGTCTCTTCCGATATCACAGCAGCACTGGCAGATAACATTATCTCTATCTATTATCTATAAACAGTGGATGCGTTTGTTCTATTAAGATGGGCTTAGCTTTGAAACTGAAGCAGCTAAGTGGACTTTGTGGTGTTGACATGTCAGAGCGTCATATCTGTGTCCCATATTGATGCTTGATCTGTAATAATGACGAGTAACCTTCTGCTCACACAGTTTTACCGAAGCTCTACTCTTCTGCCCGGGGACCAGCTTGCTCACCGTCCTCCATCCTGATCCTTTGCCTTCAGTACTCCAGCGGCAATGACATCCCCGGACTCCCCGCCGATAGTTTCCCCATCTCCTTGCCCAGCTCCCCCTCCATCCCTCCCATCCTCCCCTGTGCCCTCTTCCCCAGCGCCATCCTCCTCCTCGATCCCCGCGCCGCCCTCGCTGCCCCCCACCGGTGAAGTGATGGTGCTGGCTCTGGGCCGGAAGAAGCAGAGAGTGCTGATTGCGCTTTCCATCCTGCCCAACCTCTTCCTGGCCTTCCTGCTCTCTTCGGACCCTCTCATCACCCTCCCCCCTCACCACCACTGCCACCTGCCAGGCCCCTTGCCATCGCCTGAAGTGCTGAATGCCTCGGTACCTTGGGAGAAAGGGCGACGGCCCGGGGACAGCGGGGGCCCATCCCAGTGTAAGCAGTATACTAATAGCAGCCAGTCTGCTGTGGTGGACTGCGAGAATGGATGGGACTACAACGTCACAGAGGGGCTGAAGAACAACATCGTCACTGAGGTAAAGTTTTACTGTGGGATCCTTTGAAGCTCTCTAATTATGGTCTTGGCCTGGATGATTGTTTTAGCTTGGTGAAGGGAAGATGAACTTCTTTTCAGGTGTAGCTTAAGAGCCTTAAAATCATAAAAAAAACTTTTTTATACTATATTGTTTCACCATAGCCTTACAGATCATGAACACTCACTGTTTTGCAATGCCCTGCAGAACTATGATACAGCTGCACATATACTAACGACTTGGACAAAAAGTCTCCTGCCAGCTCCTCTGAAGGATCACTTTTTTTTTAAATGCGTCGTCTTGTTAACTTTAAATGGCACCTCTGTTTTCTTACCTTCACCGTTTTTCAAAGCATGATGTTGACAGCATTGCACACTTAAATGGATCGGTTATGCTCGGAGGATTTTTTTTACCGGGCCTCCTCAAGTAGCTTTGCATGGTTTATGTTAAAAAAGAAGCCTTCCGTATCTTGTACTTGGCCTCAGTGCAGTTTATCTTCTATCTAGAACAAACACTTTTAGCACCGCTCCCTTTGAACCAGCTTAAATTCTGAAAGAATGCCAAACAGAAGGTTGTAGAGCCCGGAGCAGAAACTTTGACCCTTCAGAGGTCTGCTTTATTCTCACCACAGGTTTTCTTCATGCATGTGTGTGAAGAAATCAGAGCTTGTTGATTGGTCATAACTGTAACCATAACCTGTGTACAGCATATCCCAGTCTGCTCTTGCTCCTTATGCAATACTGCTTAACCGATTCTTTCGTGTTCAAGTACAGCACCTTCACTCTCTGGGTCTTTATCCTTCTCTGGTTGAATCACTGGTAAAGCTGAGTAGTTTGGTATCATTTCGAAGCCCTCGCAGCTCTGCGAGGGATGAGTTTTGGCCACTGCTATGATGTCACAGCATCATCAGACTTTCATTCAGCTCTGGCCGTGTGGAGGATTGTTGAGCCAAGATGGGTAATAGACACAGAGTCTTTGACAAATGTGAGTTCAATCGATGCCATCAAGGTAGAGAGAGAGAGAGAGAGAGCTTTCAGGGATGTCTTGTCTGAATTGTCAGAGGTCAGACCTCAAAGGTGCTAATTTCACACATCAAAGCCCATTTTGTGGATCTTTAAGCACCCAGTGCTTATTCCTCTTTCATTTGACCAGTTTGGCCATGAGGAGAAGAGCACCTTGATGTTTTTTGTTTTTACAATTGGCTTGACATGATGGTTGCAAAGTGAGTTTCGACAATCCGGTGACTCATTCAGAAATGTGTGTTAACCCACGTCATATTGGCATGTTGTAAGACATGTTTCTTCAGAGAACCATGCCTAGAATGTCAGAGATCAACACCTCGCTAAAGGAGAACAGACCCTGCTTACAATCACATTAACTCTGCCACAGAAGGAGAAGAAAATGATTGGAAACTAAGGCTATTACAGCGTATTGTATGCTGTAACATTATAATCCAGTGTTAAGTTGACGGAACAAGCCGTGCACAAGCACAGGAGTGCATTTTCTAAGTGTTTATGATGTTAAAACTGAGTAGCCTTGATCATTTGTTTCACTGCTGTGAGAACAACTTCCAGTCTTTACACTGCAGTTTGCGTCTCATGTAATCTGTGTGTACACAGCCAGCAGGCAGGCTGAAAGATTATCTTCAGTGGAATATGATAATATTTGTCCTTTAAAAAGAACTGTGGCTCATTATGCTAGTGGAGGTTTGTTTCTCACTGATGTCGCTCGTTTTGTTCACAACAATGAAGCCGGTCATCGGCACCACTGCTGTTTTCTACCTGTCTCGGTTGTTTTTGTTGATATCAGGCACTCTGTGTGTGATGTTCTGACATACGCTGATGTGCGTTTTCACCCAGACCTCTGTTTCAAAGACTGTCAGCCCAGTCCTTGATGGCAGCTAACCTTTCTCACCAGGCTGATCACTATTTGGCCTGTTTCTTTTTTTGTGCCCACATGTGGGGAACCACACCCAGCTCTAATTTATGGTGTAAGGGCAGCTTGCTTGTAACCCACCCCATACCACTGCAGCAAGCTGAAGACACTGGAAGACTTTAGCAGAAGTGTTTGCCTGTAGTCCTCTCTGTCCCTGAGCTTTTAGAGTCAGGCTAACATATTTCATCAGGCTAGCTGGCACGGTGATTGAGCGTTCCTCCAGAGCTGCTTTGCTTTGCTGGCAGTCTGGCAAGCAGGAAGCAGGACCGCCTCTGATCAGCCTCATCGCTTCCACGGGTCAATAAAGACCATCACTTTAATACAGGCAAACTTTACTTACCACCTCTATGCTGTGGATCTATAAACTAATGCACACAAACTGCCATGCCTGTTGAAATATAAAACAGTGATATTTAACATCCTTTGTCTTTGGTTTAATGTAAAACTATGAATTTGTGACGTGTGAGCTGCGAGTTTGTTAGAGCGGTTGTTCATGTTGATGGTTATGAGGACATGCTTGCAGGTTTTGTTTATTGCTGGAGGCACAAACCTGCTGCTTTCTGGTCCTCTCTCTCTCTCTAAACCAGCCTGGTAGCTTTCAGGACTTGTTTGTGTGCATTTTCGCCTCATCCTCGTCTTCCACAGCATTCCACGCGTACGAGCGCTCCGGGTTGCATGGTGTTCACTGTTGTGACTGCGTGTCTCAGCAACGGGACAGCTGATGTTATGTGACGGGCTTTAATGTTTCTGTGCACGGGTTCCAATTATGTAAGGCCGCTTAAATAACAAAAAAAATCACGGCCCTCTGCTCAGTCTCCCTCTAGATCATTAAAACCATTTTGCTTTCAGCAGCCAACAAGAAGCGACGTTAGCAGGACTCAGCTGTAAATGCAAATCAGTGGCTCGGCTTAATGTGATTAAACTCGGATCTGAGAGCAGAGATCTTTATTTTTTTTTCCTTTTTAACAGATGTGCTGACTTTCTGTGTGGCTGAACTGCTTCATGCAGTCACACGGGCATTTGTTTTCTAATCCACTCAGTGAACCTCGTACCGTTTTATTGTTGTGGTGCTAACGAGTGATTATAGCAATACACCCACTATATGTATCGTGACCACACACATGCATGTGTGTAATGTCGTTACATCTTCCTGTGTTTCTAGTATTTGTCTAATGGGCTTTTCTTCCCTATTGTAAGACAGCTGTGTTTACACCAGGGAGTGTATATATCATTTTTGCATAAATGCATAAATGGACCAGAACTAATGTCAGAGAAAAAACTTTGTTTTTTTTGTAAACTAAAATCTCTGACTTTGTTAATTTAATTAGTCAAATAACACATTTATTAATTAGTAAGTCAAGCGTACTGGCTCCCTTTATACATTTATTAGACTGTGCTACTGAGCTGTCTTTTGAGGGTGGTGTAGCCACTTTTAACTCCACTGCTGTGTGGTGGTTATTACCGAGGGATGTGAACAATTTAGATTTAATTACTTTGGCTGATGTTCTTTATTTTTATACTTACACTGCAGTAGATGGCAGACACTATGCAGCCTCTAAATGAACAAATGTGGGGATAACATGCTGTGAAATGAGCAGGGAGTTAAAGAAAAACACAGATCACAAACAAGATGGAGGCAGTCACCTCGATGCCATCCATTGGTTAGTGAGGTTAATTATTAATCCCTGAGCTGAGCATTTTTCCCTCTAATGACCTGAAACTAGTGAGTGAGCCCATCAAATAATTACGAAAGTGTTTAGTGATGTTAGAGTTGAAGGAGCCAAAGGCTGATTTCTCTAAACTACACAGAAACAGACTTTTATACAAGAAAAAATCTTTTTTGCTTTTCAGCTTATAAATTTGTCCGACACAGGAATGGAGACTTCCACACTGGTGCCATGTTGTACAGTACTAACCATTAATCAAACCTAATTCATCTTTAGCTCAACTGGACAGGAGGAAAAAAAGGAGGTACTGTCTTGTGCTGCCATTCAGCAGTTTTGCTGAATACGCCAATTATTTACCAAATGAAACCGTAAAAGCGACAAAGCACTAAGTGGGCAAAGTATAATTAACAAGGTGTCTTATTGCTAAATGCCCCCAAAATATCAGCAGTGAAGCAATCTTTGACAACTGATGCATTCAACCAGTCCCCTGAACCTGTGAGGTGTATAAATATATTGCTTCGGAGTTGGGTTCAAAATGGACAATAATGGGATCATTGTTTCTAACAGTTTATTTCACTAATTTTACATGGCGATTCTGCACCTCTGCCCAGGCTGACCAGATGTCACCATTTTTATTTCTTGTCTCCCTGTCCCACATTTTGAGTAGTTCTGCAGGATGTTTTTTAAAATCGGCCTTTTACCCAATGCATGTGAAGAAAGCAGAGAAGGCTTATTGCAGTTCAGTGGAGGCTAGGCTGTCTACTGTCACGCCCATTAGGAAATGTTACAAGTTACTAAACAGTCACAAGCTTTGCAGATTTTGTTGGAAATGATGGAAGACCAACCATCTACAAAGAAAATGAAACTGCTTGTTGCTAACTTGATTGGATATTAACTGACAGACCTCTCTCCCTCCACAGTGGGATCTGGTGTGTGGTCAGTACTGGCTGGTCCCAGTGGAGGAGGTGTGTTTCATCCTGGGCGTCCTGACTGGCTGTCTCTGCTTGGGCTACGCCGCTGACAGGTAATGTATGCTCACACACACCCTGCAGGGTTTCCTGCAGGTCTATTTTTCATGGCAAGCAAACATCAGGAATGAACACTCAGCAGCCGGAAGGACAACACATACAGCCAAAAAGTGAGTTAATAAGTTACTGAGGCAGTTTGGAGAGACTGTTTGTGCCTTTCTTGTTTGGTCACTGTGGACAGACCCACACGGCACACAATGGCAGCCCATTGTGGGCTGAGTACTGGGGTGATTAGTAGGGCACATCTGGACACCGTGAAGCAGCCCATAGTGCGGGCTGACTGTGGGCTGCCCACATTTAGCAGAGAGGAGCATCCAATGGGGCCCATTGTAGGCCCACTATGGGTTTCCCACAGAAAACCCTTTACAGGGACCCCAAACTGCTATGGGCTAACCTACAAGGGGCCCATCTCTGTGGGGTGTCCATAGTGGGGACCCAAAAGGACAAAACTGAACCGTGACCTCCATGAACTAGCCTGAAGGACAACACCGCTGTGGCATCTGTGCACAATAAATGTGAGCGTGCTCTGTGCACAGCCCCACAGTTCACCCACAGTTACCCTCCGTGGGCCCACATGGGCATGCTTCCTGGGAACATGTTCCAATAAAAGCCAGCCCGTCTGTGTGCAGACATCTGTGCTGTCAGATCATTTTGTTCCTCATTATTCTCTGTCCTCTTCTTACTTTGCAGTTTCATTACCTCACAGTCGTCATGCAGCACACAGAGACACACTCAGAAAAAGTAGCACGGTTTGCAGAATGAAATTTTCTATAGATTTACTGTGGCCTGCCAGTGCTTCCTCTATCCAACAGCAAGTTGTGGCCTCAGGCCAAAGGAGAAATTTATTATCAAACAGCCCAAATGCCATTTCATAAACTCTTTTTATTTATCACAGTAAGATATAATTTGTGATGGAGGAAAAATACTGCTGTTTACTCAAGAAAATCTCATGGCTGTATTACAAACAATTTACCTCCCACAAGCAATTAATGGCAAATACATTTATGCTAAATTTGCATGCTTTATTTTGCTCAGTGGCCTCGGATGAGTCACACAAGTGAACCAGTGTGTGTCGTTTGAAGGGGAAGCTCTAGTTTTTGGGGGCAACTGCGAGGGAGATGATGCCACAGCTAACAGCTCTCATTAATTTGCTGACCAATTGAGCATAGCATTTGTTTGTTTAGACCGGTGAATTAATGGTGCCTCCTTGGGGGCACATGAAGAAGAAAAGGGAGCATTGCTAAGCTGCATGTTAGAAACTAAACAAGCAAACAAAAACTGGCTAATCGTTCATTAGTGAACAGTCGTGCTTTCCACTTGAGCTGTTTTTGGAAACGCAGCTTCCCTAAGCCTCTGTGATTGCAGCATTTCTTAGGCTCTTTCTTTTATTTATTTTTTTATTCTAAACTCTTCGCGAGCTCTAAATTGTTCTGATTAATTTGTTTGTCTGGTAAACTACATGAAACTGGAAGTATAATGGCAGCATTAATGCTTAATGATGCTGTAAAAGTGTAGACTTCAAAGGGTGGCTCCCTGTTGTGTCTAAACTCTGTCAGTAGACTCCTGTCCTATTTTCTGTTCTATTCCCTCTCCGTGTTAATATTTAAGCACACGAGCAGCTGCTGCATTATCAGCATGTACAGTGTGATTTATGTTGTTGTGCATCTGCTCCTGTACATGTGTTTTAATTTATCCCTGTTAATTTGAATCTGTGTTTGCTTACTTTGCTGAGTTTTAATCATGTGTCTGTATCTCTGTGCTTCCCTGCAGGCTGGGCAGGTCCAAGACCCTCCTGACCTCTCTGACCCTCTCGGTGGTGTTCGGGGTGCTCGTGTGCGTCTCCCCGTATCCTTCTGTCTTCATCGTCATGCGTTTCTGTCTGGCGGCGGCCAGCGCGGGAGTCTATCTTACTCTGTATATCACCCGTGAGTGTTTCAGCCTTGAAGGATGGGCGTCATTTGTTTCATCAGAACCCACGGATCATCACACAGGAACAAACACTGTAATATGCAAACAGTCATGCACAGATGGTTTCCTCCACAGTACAGTCACCTACCTGAACTTCACCTGAAATCTCAGAGAGTCTCAATTCAGTAATTCCTCTCTCCTTTTCCTTGTGCCGCTAATGAGGCCTAGTGATCAAATCTACTTCTTCTAGCTTGCATTATATTTCAATGGAACCAAGTTTTGGGGCACATGATATTTATATTCTCTTGTTTTTAAATGTTTAATCTTTCAGAATCTGAAAAGTGTAATAAAAGATTAGTTAGCTTTGACATTGTGTTGTTTGTTCAGGTCTGGAGCTGTGTGAGCCGTCTCTCAGGCTGATGGCCACCACGCTGGCTGGCCTGACAACTGTAGCCGGGGAGCTGCTGCTGCTGGCCGTGGCCCTCGGGTGCCAATCTTGGAGGGGCCTGCTGGGAGCTGGGTCCGCCCCACTAACACTCTTTCTCAGCTACGGGTAGGAATGTGTCTCTTGTTATTTTTACTCAGGCTTTTACTTTCTGAATCATGAAGGAACCTGGGAGTGGTTTCGCGTAGTGCCTTGATGCCAGCTGACTTATTAAAAGCTTTGTTAGATGGTATTGATTCCAATCCCCTTTTCACACTGAGCTGGTGTCAGAACATATTAGAGCTCCTTTGTTTAAGGTCCGCAGTCCCTCTCAGATCTGGGTAACATACCGCATTATCAGAGATTATAAAAAGATTACTGGCAGCGAATTGCAGGTTTTAATAAGAGAGGATTATAGAACTTTGCTTCTTTGTGACCCGCGCTGGTTAGTTTTTATACTGAAGCAGCAAATTCAGGTGAAAGCAACAAAACCTTAAAGCTTCTAAATAGTTTTAGTGCTGAGTAAAGGTCACCTGAGATCAAAGAGTTAAAGTATATTCCTCCTCCTCCTGCAGAGTTCCTGGGGTGTTTCCAGAATCTCCTCGCTGGCTCCTTCTGTCGGAGCGATCTTCAGACATGAACGCATTCAGCGAGAGAAGAAACTCCAACAGAGACGTGAGGGACGACGAGAGCTTCACAGGTGTGTTTGCAGCACTGACGTTAGATCCTCGTTCTGTAAACGGAGAACAAATTCCCACTTTACCTCACTGCAGGGTTCAGCGCCAGGCGCTCGGCTTACGAAGCCTGCAGTATTTATGGAATAACTGTGGCCGTGTGTTTCAATGTATATGACCCTCTCACGCACCACTTCCAAGAGCGGTAATGATGCTCAATTACTATTCATGATTTATTAAGAGCGGATGGTTCCTGCATTAAAATGGAAACATAATGGGACGTAATGACTTGCTGTTAAAAGATGGCCTAAGGCCAGGCGACCACTGAGCTCTGCCACTGTTTACATGTCAAATGTTTCCAGCTACGTAGTGTCAACTTTGCACTGTTCAGTGACCTCTGTGTTCTGCTAGCATTAGCTGTACTGAGGTTGATAGTTGTTAATAGTTGCAAAATCTACATTTTATGTGTCCATTCTGAGTGTATTAAAACCCCCCACAAAGCTTTTAACCTAAATTTGTCCATATTCTTTTATGTCGAGCTCTCATTCACAGATAAAGTGATCAAAGAACATCCCCTTTTGTTGTGATTACAGTTCAGATCAAATTAAAATGGGGATTTATTTGGGTGGTTACTGTAATGCTGTCACGCTAGCAGGAAGGACACTCAGGAATACTGATGACGTGCGGAAATGTTTCATGTAGCAACAAGTCTTAAAGAGAAATGATGTGAATGTATTTGCTGGCCGTGTTTCTCTCCTGGAGAAGTATCTCAGCACCTGAGGCTAGATGAGGCTTACATAACTCTGACCTATATTTATCACAACAAGATGATAAAGATGTGCTGTAAGGACATGCTATAAAATAATCCTTCACGGCACCACCTACACATGATTGGCATATCAAAGTTAACAATAAGACTGAACTATACGGGAGTGCAGAATTATTAGGCAAGTTGTATTTTTGAGGAATAATTTTATTATTGAACAACAACCATGTTCTCAATGAACCCAAAAAACTCATTAATATCAAAGCTGAATGTTTTTGGAAGTAGTTTTTAGTTTGTTTTTAGTTTTAGCTATTTTAGGGGGATATCTGTGTGTGCAGGTGACTATTACTGTGCATAATTATTAGGCAACTTAACAAAAAACAAATATATACCCATTTCAATTATTTATTTTTACCAGTGAAACCAATATAACATCTCCACATTCACAAATATACATTTCTGACATTCAAAAACAAAACAAAAACAAATCAGCGACCAATATAGCCACCTTTCTTTGCAAGGACACTCAAAAGCCTGCCATCCATGGATTCTGTCAGTGTTTTGATCTGTTCACCATCAACATTGCGTGCAGCAGCAACCACAGCCTCCCAGACACTGTTCAGAGAGGTGTACTGTTTTCCCTCCTTGTAAATCTCACATTTGATGATGGACCACAGGTTCTCAATGGGGTTCAGATCAGGTGAACAAGGAGGCCATGTCATTAGTTTTTCTTCTTTTATACCCTTTCTTGCCAGCCACGCTGTGGAGTACTTGGACGCGTGTGATGGAGCATTGTCCTGCATGAAAATCATGTTTTTCTTGAAGGATGCAGACTTCTTCCTGTACCACTGCTTGAAGAAGGTGTCTTCCAGAAACTGGCAGTAGGACTGGGAGTTGAGCTTGACTCCATCCTCAACCCGAAAAGGCCCCACAAGCTCATCTTTGATGATACCAGCCCAAACCAGTACTCCACCTCCACCTTGCTGGCGTCTGAGTCGGACTGGAGCTCTCTGCCCTTTACCAATCCAGCCACGGGCCCATCCATCTGGCCCATCAAGACTCACTCTCATTTCATCAGTCCATAAAACCTTAGAAAAACCAGTCTTGAGATATTTCTTGGCCCAGTCTTGACGTTTCAGCTTGTGTGTCTTGTTCAGTGGTGGTCGTCTTTCAGCCTTTCTTACCTTGGCCATGTCTCTGAGTATTGCACACCTTGTGCTTTTGGGCACTCCAGTGATGTTGCAGCTCTGAAATATGGCCAAACTGGTGGCAAGTGGCATCTTGGCAGCTGCACGCTTGACTTTTCTCAGTTCATGGGCAGTTATTTTGCGCCTTGGTTTTTCCACACGCTTCTTGCGACCCTGTTGACTATTTTGAATGAAACGCTTGATTGTTCGATGATCACGCTTCAGAAGCTTTGCAATTTTGAGACTGCTGCATCCCTCTGCAAGATATCTCACTATTTTTGACTTTTCTGAGCCTGTCAAGTCCTTCTTTTGACCCATTTTGCCAAAGGAAAGGACGTTGCCTAATAATTATGCACACCTGATATAGGGTGTTGATGTCATTAGACCACACCCCTTCTCATTACAGAGATGCACATCACCTAATATGCTTAATTGGTAGTAGGCTTTCGAGCCTATACAGCTTGGAGTAAGACAACATGCATGAAGAGGATGATGTGGACAAAATACTCATTTGCCTAATAATTCTGCACTCCCTGTATGTTTTTATAGCTGACGTCTGTGAGCGGCAGACACAGATCAAGGACACAGTTCTGTAGTGAGGTCTCGCTGCAGTCGGAAAAAGTGTAGCAGTATGAGGTGATGAAGAACATCATGTTTCATTTGTTTCATATGATCCATTAAAGGCCTTGAATTTCTCTCTCCACTTAGTCCTATGCTTTTACACACTCAGTGTTTCTGATTGGCTGATAACTGCATATTTGTCGGCTGCACAACCACGATGCGAATTTCCAGTTCTACCACAAGCCAAACGTGCATGTTTGTCTGTTAGACTGCAGTGACTGTGCAGGCCATTTAACGACAGTGAACTCATGTTTCATGTTCAGGAAGCCAGTCTGAGACGTTCTCAGATGTTCTCAGCTTTGTGACGTGGTCCTGCGATAAGCAGCCATCAGTAGCCGTCAGACACTCTGGAATAGACGGGGTCAGCAGCAATACTCAGGCATGCTCACTTGCTACTAAGGGGTCCAAAGTGTGCCAAGAAAATATCCTTTACACCATTACATCATCACCACAAGGCAGGACGGATCGATGTGTATATGTTTACATCAAATTCGGACACGTCCCTCTGTATGTGACGGCAGAAATCCCGTCCCATGAGAGCAGGCAGTTTTGCTGAGCTTTGTCAATTGTAATCTCAGTTTGCTGCTCTTAGCTGTATTCAGATGCTCTTCTGCGTACCTTGGTTGTAATGAGCGGTTATTTGAGCTTCAGTTTCCTTCATATCAACTCAGAGCAGTCTGGCTGAACTCCTCTGATCTCTGACATCAACGAGACATTTTCTCTTAGACTTTCCTCTTAAACCTCACAGCTGGCTGTTGACTTACAGTTAAATTGTCTCATGTTCTGGATCCTTTATTAAACATTTCTGCACAGCTTACAAATGCTAATGTAATGAACACATCACTGTGGTGCCTACTGTAATTGTACGGTTTATTAAATGGCCTCCTTATGGCCAGATTGAGACTCCACGCGTGTCCTCCTGCACGTCTCTTTCCCCCCTAGTAATAAGCTGACAGCGAGCGATTGATCAACGAGGAACCAGGTCAGGCCGTCCTCGTCTGTGTTACCCGACTGTCATTTTTCTTTTCTCCTCTGCAGAGCTGGATTCAGAGCCAGCCCCCTCCTCAAAGCCCCACCTGTCCTTCCCTGAGCTCTTCCACAGCAGGAACATCTGGAAGAACATGTGCGTGCTCGGCTTCACCTCGTAAGTCATCTCACACTCCTGACATTATTTCAGCAACGCAGCAGTTTGGAGTCACTCCTTTGTGTTTGCGCAGTGTCTCATTTACAGCTCTGGCTGCCGCTGCCTCATATTTCATGCTTAAAGTGCTGCGAGACTCACCTTTGCTCGCTCATCTTTTCTATTTAAAACCTGTTTGGAAACACGAGTGCTTACTCTTTTGTTTCTCTGCCCTTCCTCCCTCAGATTTATCTCTCACGGCATTAGTCACTGTTACAGCTCTTTCCGAGGTGACGTCAGGGGCACCGCCCCCAGCTTCTATTGGACGTACCTGCTCTCTGTGTGTGCAGGCGGTGGGGCCTGGCTGTTGCTTTGGATGACCGTAGACAGGTGCGGTCGCCGCGGCATCCTGCTTCTCTCCATGACGATGACGGGGCTGGCCTCTTTGATCCTCCTGGGACTCATGGAGTGTAAGCCGGCTTTAGTTGGTAGCAGAATAGTTTTCTCCAAGTAAATCTAGAGTCAAGTAAGGAAGGCTATTAATAAAAGTCAAGGTGGGCACAGTTTCACTTCAGTACCCTGTTGTTAGAGAGCCATTATGTTCGGATTAAAATCTTTGTTTGTTTAAATCCTGACTGGAATTTAAGTTGATGCTGATTCTGGGGCCATGTTGGATCCATCCCTCTCACACATCCTACTGCTCTCACTTCAGGCATTATGAAGTGTATTAGGAGCAAACCACTCAGCCCTGTTAATGGAAAAACCCGACCTGTGTTTTTTAATTTTTGCTCCCCCTCGACAACATTGTCTATGGAAAATCTGCTGTTGCCCAAATCTTGGTCTCCCCCTTGTGGCTGAAACCGAGTATGGCTTTCAGTTTATGTAGGACACTGCAGTGACAGCAAAGTCAAAGCTGTGTCCGGCCCTGAGCTTTAATCATGCATCAAAGCCTGAGAGGACAGTGGTGAGTGTTGTGGATCCTCTCAGTGGATGTTTATTGGTCCCTATGATCTGCAAAGGCTCATGGAAGCAAGATGTTGCAGTTTGATTCATAAATTAGAAAAACTAATGTCATGATAGATGCATGGTAGAAATGCTACACCTCAAAGGTTATCCCTGCTCTCCTCCCCCCTGTTAGATCTCAGTGAGACGGCCATCACGATTTTCTCAGTGCTGGGTCTCTTCTCTTCCCAAGCCACCGCCTCCCTCTGCATCCTCTTCACTGCAGAGGTCATGCCTACCATCATCAGGTAACACAGCAGCACTCTACAGTCACTCTGCAGCTCTTTTACTACGATGTTGTCCTTCTTGTAGTGTAGGTGAAAAAGAAATGCCAGCGTAGAAGGCGTTGATGTTTTTCTGTCAGTAAGAGCGTGTGCGGGCTGCCAGAATGAATCACAACATGTGAAATGCAGCAAATGTTAAAGAGAGGAAATTAAACAATTTGATACCACAACAACAGCTGTCTTTCTAAGTAGGAGGAGTTTCAAAAACAATGGAAGTATTTTTCCAGATTTGGTATAAAAAAAAATCGATCTGTTATCTAAGAAAATAATTGACTTTGTGGAGAAGAGAGATGAGAATACTTTGAAGTACAGTGAGATCTACAAACAAGCATCGTTTCCAACTCTGTGTGAGGGCAAAACAATCAGCGCCCAACAGACGACGGGAAGGACGACCTGCTCCGAAAACCTCCCCGAGGCCTGAAAAGGAGGCATCGGTCCCCCCTAAAAAAATCATTATTTGTAACAGATGTAATAAGCTGAGACTTTTAATGAGTTTGGGTTCATCAAATCTTTATAGTTATTATAGCTGTGCGTTTTGCATTTTGTAAATATTTTTTCTTTCGTTTTTGACTTTTTGTTTTAATTCACTTAAATTTAATTGGTTTCCAGAGCAGCTTTAGTCATTTCAGTTTAGCCTTTAGTTTTATTAATTTTTTGCTTATTTATTTGTTTATTTATTAACCAGAGTTCACTTTGTGAACTCTGGTTTTATGTTAAAGTGCTTTATAAATAAAGGTGGTATGGTATGGTATTTATCAAGTATTAATGTGTTCAGGGATCATACCAGAGGCAAGATTTAGGAACATCAGTACAGGCATAACAAAAAACACACTGTTTGAAAATCTCAATAATCGCGAGCGTGGCAGCCTCATGAGGCAAAGTGGGATAATAAATTTGGCCAAACTAACAGATACTAAAACTAAGAAGTTTTTAAGTTCACAAAATTTTAATTTTAGATTCTTTTTCAAATTTTTTTTATTTTATTTTTGACTTAAAATGTTTTTTTCACATTTAGTTTAGTTGTAATTAACTACAATAAGCTTGGGCTAACACAACAGCTGAACCTAGTTATAGAGTCATCAACAAAAGGCTTAACTGAGTCACCATGTTTACCATTAAAGAAAACTGGAAAAATGGGACGACTGTGGTTCAGGGAAGCTCATCTATAACTGGAAGGTTGCCGGTTTGATCCCCCAGCTCTCTCTGTCCTGGTTGTTGTGTCCTTGGGCAAGACACTTCACCTACCGCCTACTGGTGTTCCTCAGAGGGGCCGATAGCGTGATATGGCAGCCTCGCTTCTGTCAGTCTGCTCCAGGGCAGCTGTGGCTACAACTGTGGTTTGCCTGCACCAGTGTGTGAATGAATAGTGGAATTGTAAAGCGCTTTGGGTGCCTAGAAAAGCGCTATATAAATGCAATCCATTATTATTATTATTATTATTATTAAAAATGATAATTGATGAAAAGATAAGCAGAAATTGTATTAAGTGTAAGTAAATCTTGTCAGTTAACTGTGTGTGTGTGTGTGTGTGTGTGTGCAGAGGGAGCGGTGTAGGAGCCGTGCTCGCTCTGGGCTGCGTGGGCCGTCTCAGCTCCCCTCTCATGGACCTGCGAAACCACTACGGCTACTTCCTGCACCACGTCGTCTACTCCTCTCTGGCACTGCTGGCCGTGCTGTCCATCCTGCTGCTGCCCGAGAGCAAGAGGAAGCCGCTACCCCAGACGCTGGCCGACGGTGAGCAGTACAGACGCCCCCCGCTGGGCAGGAGGAGACGGGACAATGTGCCGCTGCTGGCGACCCCCAACCCAGAGACCTAAAATACACAGAGGGACGGCCTCTGTTAACACCACTCACTTTTACAGCCAGGACATTTTTCATCAATCATGTTCATGTAGAGGACAGACAAAGCAATATAAAAACCTAATAGGTAACCCAGAGCGACGGAGAGAAAAGGGCTGCAACAGATCATCACCGATCAGCATCCACGACACTGATGACAGCGATCAGACTTTCAGCTTTTTAACATATCATCGCTACAGACGTTAGCGATTGGGTGGAGCTGCCGTCATCTTCGTGTTTCTCTTTTTCCCGCCGTTCAGATGTGTGTTAATGTCCTTGTGAAGACACACAATCTTCACACGCATCTCCACCTCTTTCTGGCCGGACGGCGGCTCCCGCCCCCGCCGCGTGAAACACACCAGCACCCACTGCTGCACGCCATCCTCCATCCTGAGTGTGTCCATCACAGAGATGCTAGCTGCTTAGCATATTTGACTTGAAGAGTGGTCGTCGGTTATTCCTAGCATTTGTTTTAACCTGGAATCACGTGTTTGTTTTTTCTTTTTTTTTGCGTGTGTTTGTTGCGTATGATGACACAACATGTCCTCAGAGCTGTACAAAAGTCAGTTTTGTACCATTTTCTGTGACCTTTGTCGTAAATCCGTCTAGCTCTCCGAGCGGAGGAGGAACCACAGTTCTCAGACATGTGATGTAACACTTGACAGGATTGTTGGGGTTAAACGCCTTGTAAATACTCTAGAGTTAGTTTCTTTAACTTCCTGGGGCATCTGAGTTGTGTTAAAGCAGACCCTGTGGCTGGATCCTTACAGTACAGTATGCTATGCAGTGAGGAAAAGCACTTTGAATCTTTTTTCTCTCTTCCTTTTTTTTTTTTTTTTTTTAAATAATGTTGAATCATTTGATTGAAGTCTTCAAAATCAAGGGAATAACAAGTCAGCTATTATAAATATTTGGAACAAAGGCTAAAACTTCTCTGAGCAGAGAACAAATGGTGGAAATCCACTCACTGACTCTGGCCTGGAGCCAGCGGTATTTATATGTCTGTTTATATTTATGTTGTTCTTAAGCTTAATTAGTAAATTATCCAGAAGCATTAAGCTAAACTGGGTTGACATGGAATGAACCTTCCATTCTCTGGTGTCATTATTCAATAACAGTGAAGCTGTTGATCGTCACAACATTCCTATCTGCATGTCTGAAATCACTGAAGGGCTTTTTTTATGTATGTCCTCAGAAGCTAATAGTTAGTCAATACCTCTCTAGATGACCAGTCTCAGCTGTAAGAGAACAGACGGGTACCACAAACTCTAGTAGAAGTTTTTAAACGTGCTTTAAACGGCACACTTACTTTATTTTTTCTGAAGCTGAACGTGGAGTTATGATGGAGGTCGTCTGTTATTTTTAAATGAATGTTTATTCATGCTGGAGAAAGGACCTGATGATTACACTCCATTGGATTTGAATGGGAGTTGCAGAGGGCCCCGGAGCTCCAAATTAACCCCTGACTCCTCCTCCTCAAGCACGCTCCTGCGAGGTTTTCAGTCTCTAGTATGCTGGCTGAAGCCGTATCACGTATGGCACAAATTCAACCGTGTGTGTATGAGTGTATTTTCCCCCCTCAAGTTCACACCTGTGTGTGTGTGTGTGTGTGATTTTAAACAGGACGGAGGTTTTGGTTAATTTGGACTCTGAGCACTGAGCACTAATTATGAAGGACGCACACCTCAGCTGATGGTCTCTTTCCCCGTCAGCCTTTGGTACATCTTTTTTCTTTTCCTGTGTACGTTGCACTCAAATCCTAACACTTATACACTGATAATTATTATCACTATGATTAACTTGGCTCGAATAATGTTATGTCTGACAACATTGATGATGTGTTCAATGATGAGTGTGATGCAATTAACTATAGCCTGATTTCATGTCAAATAAAACTGATTAAAAAACGTATGATGTGAGCAGTTTTGACTCGGGCAACCTTGATGTATACACTTCAATTGAAGAATCACTTTGAAAGTTTCTTCCTGTCCGTTCTTCTTTGTCTGTTTGTTCTGCAGGAATTTCAGCATCTCCTTTTTCATGCATGTTGTCCCCGTCCTGTGCTCCATGATGTTTTAGAGGTCATGTAACTCTGGGTTTAGTTGGCCTAGAGGTTTCTTGGTGATTTTAAAGTCATATTATTCACATATTCCCCGTCACAGTTGCTAACAAGGCTTTTTGGGTTTATCTATATCCAAATCAATACCCCAATGATCCACGTTTCCTATTCCGTACACATTTTGGAGGCATATTTGTAAAATGGATGTGTGGAAAACTGATTTTCTTGAAATGCGGATAGAAAGGATTATCAGTTAACCTAAGCAAACAAAGTTTGATTAAAATATGAATGAATCGTTGTAATCCCCATTATGCGCAGGGTTGTATAACAGATGTTGTCTCTTTGTGCTGCTTGACTAAGCAAATTAAATAAGTGGCTGAGTAATCAAGTCGTGAAAATAAAGCGATGGTCTTTAGTGAAAACTGAGTGATTATTTCAGCCTTACTGTTCCGACATTTGGTGCGTTTTTCATTCTCGGTACATAGAAAAACAATGAAATACACACACAGTCTTAAATTTGATGTTTAACTGAATGATGTGATTATAGGTATAAAACATTTTTCCATTAATGTAAGCTCATCAGTCTACATGACTATTTCTGCTGGGTCTATATTTTGCGAAGGGTGACGGCACATAAAGCGGTGGCCTGATCATATCTCAGTGTGAATTGCTGTTTAATCTCTCTGATCTGTTTTGGAAAGACCTCTCGCCGTCTCTGAAAAGCTGATCTGCCAGCTGGCTTAGAAGCGACGCTCTCCAGGAGGCTGACCACCCATCTATGATGAGAAAGAACGAGTAGCAAGGGCACATAAGATGATAGCATGAGACACAACATACTTTATAGTGTAAGGGTTTGGTCTTTATGAGTCTATGCAGTATATAGTTGGTCTTCTTTAGTTAGAGGCAGGACATGCAAACTAAAAATGATAACAGAATATTAGAAGAAGCCAAAATTCCTACAAAAATCTGAAAAGGAAAGCAAATAAAATGGAATCAGAAGCTATTCAATGTCGATTTTATCATCTACATTTTCTGTATTTATTCATTCACTTCTACTATGAAAAAAACTTTAAAATGTACGTACTGGTATACATGGTACAATTTTTAGATAAAAGCTGTGAATAGACTTTAAGTTTTATTCATAACTGCTAGATGGGCATCTCTGACAGGCATCACTGAGACTCTGTGAGTTATCTGTCATCGAGGACAATAGCAAGGAGATCGTCAAAAAGCCAGCTCAAGTTACGCTTCAGTGAAAGGAAGAATGGCAACAGCTCATTCAGTGAATAAGAGCTGCTGAAAGTCAGACGTGTCAGAACTACGGTCCAAAAGCTCATAAAGCATCGGACACAACTAACATTCTAAGTTGATAATAAAAATCTCTCATGTTTGTTTTTATTATTTTACATGTGAAGGTGTGAAAGAGAATTACAAAAACGTAAGAGGCATTTCCTCAGCGATGAACCATTAAAGAATTTATCAAAAGGCTTTTTTAATGTTTAAGGTCTTAGCTTTGCTCTTCTTTACAGAAGTTGGGCTGGGTCACTTACTGTCATGTCTTTCTGTAAACCATCTGACACTGCAAAGAGTGCAAACTCAACTGGAAGTACTTGCATTTAAAATGTAATACAGAGAAATTAAATTATTAGTGTAAAATGTAATTTTCAGTGAAATGACACATTCTTTCTCCTCTGAATAGCAGCTTTTGCTCCTGCAGCCCTAAGACACATCTGGTAGCAGCAGCTCTCACTCACCCATCCAAACCTGTCCAGGTGCAACTTCCTCACTTCTAAATATGCCCACCCCCCAAAAAATGTGCTGCTCCCCCCGGTGACCCGTCTTGGCAAGACTGTTCTATGTTGGTAATAATTTTAATAAACGTGCATGTAAGAGAGAGGAAGACACTCTAAAATTCGTTGAAACAGTAACTTGTTATTTATTCCTGCATCAATAATATTTTTCAGGAGCTGGACTCATCCCTCAGCTCCAGTGAAAAGAACTCTTGCTACTTCATCATACCAAGACATTTTAGACGATTAAACTTCGTGGGAACAGTTTGAGGACGGCCCCTTCCTGTTCCAACACGACTGCACACCAGTGCACAAAGCAAGGTCCATTAAGGCAAGTTTGATGTGGAAGAACTTGACTGACCTGCACAGAGTCCTGACCTCAACCTGACAGAACACCTTTAGGATGAATTAGAGCGGAGAGTGCGAGCCAGGCCTTCTCATCAAGTGTCAGAGTCTGAGCTCACACATGTGCTTCTGGAAGAATGGTCAGCTCAGCAGGAAAATGTTTACAGAGGTCAAGAGAGAAAAGCTATTCTCCCCTTTAGACGTCTACAGGACCAAGTCTTTTTGCAACCACGGCTATCGCCATCTGGTGGCTTAAAGCGAGAATGCAGGTTCAAGGCTTCGTTTTGCCTGGGGATATGATATTCTTCCTACTAGTGTGTTTAGCCTGATGAAAATTTAAACATATAAAATGAAAAAATATATATAAATAAAAAAAACCCTCAACATCTGTTAAAATCCCAAGTCAAACACAGCCCTCTCTTCAGTATACCACAATGCAGTGTTTTCATGTATAAGGCTACAAAGAAGCATGCAGACAGCTGAGACATTGTTGGGAGGCCAGGTCAAAGCTAAACCCGAGGTGTGAATTTGTGGCATTGAAAGACTTTCTCAAGTGATACAACATGATCCTGCTAAGAAATCCCTTTACATTATTCACAATTAGCACATTGTAAGTTGTTTCCTTGGACAGTGACAGCTATGTCATCTAGCCTCTCAACAACTTGTTAATCCTCTGGGTCCTTTAAGTTGTCTGGACAGGGTGATGGATCAGTTTAAGTCTTTTTAAACTCTCATTTTTACTATAAAACACTGATTTTTAAAGCTGCAAATCTGCTGTTTTAATTTGAACTGTTTGTTATTGTAGACCTATGATGTGCATGGGACCAAATATTCCACTTATTTCATCAACAAATCTGTCAGAAAGCTCCTCCTCAGATCAGCACAAATGCAATCTGTGACCACAAGATGGAGATGTTCCAAGAGTGAGCCACTCTTATCAGTTACAGCATTTTTTAAATCATAATTTATTCTGAAAGCACAAACACATTTTACATTGAAGTATTTAATGTTAGTAACAGGAAAATCAAATCAAAAGATTTTTGTTATGATCCATTAGAAACGGTCTTGTGTACTAACAGAAAAACACATTTTAATTCTGAAACTGATCATAAATGTTTTAAATGACACGTGAATGATTTTTTGTGGAATGTCGACCAAAGAGACAGAGACAGTGTTTGTGTTGCCTCTCAAAGTTCATCACGGCTAATTGATACCTGTGCTGATTAAAAAAGCAATGCATTTGGCTGGATGGAGCCTCAGCCCTTGTGGGTTGATGGAGTCTTAAATGCATTTGTCATCTGGCTGAGCTGTGCAGCAGAGCAGCTTGCTGAGTGGAACAGGCTTCATTTCTCAGAACAAAAACACTTGGGTTTTAAAAGAAACACTGCTTCCTAATCTGACTTGATCAGTAGAAAAATATCTTTCCAATCACTTTAGCACAGCTACAACAGCTGTCATGCTGAATTAAAAAAAAGAGCAATAAATGTAGTTTATTGAGTGTGTGGAGCATCAGCCTTTATGGGTTTCATTATAGTATCAAAATGGCAAAATACAACTTTAGAAACTGTGTGAATATGATGGGATGCAGTGCTGTTGATCAGGTTCCGGTTTGTGAACAGACCTGCTTTTAAAACCATAAAAGCTGGAAATGGCTTATAATGGACAGATGAAAGGTTGTCGATGGTTACACCCAATAAAGAGGATCGATTTGTTTCACTAAATCACCTAAACAAGGCATTTTGTAGAGTGTACAGCAAGTGTGCAATTTTTTCTTGAATCAACAAAGGCAATCTCCACATTTCAACTTTTTTCTCAAAATACATTTTCGACTTTAGTCTCGAAATGATCAGCAATATAGTTTTCTAACTAATGTGGCCCTAATACTCTGTCATACCCAACCTCAGTTCACATGCAGCCGCAGAAAGGCAGTCGTCTCTGAGCACGTCACCTGGCTCAGTCTGTCTCTGCAGACAGACAGCTCCGGCACCAGAGGCCTATGATGACAGCTGAGGTTGAGGATCTTAACAAAGATTGGTATGTTCCACCCTTGTAGTGCAACAATGCCCTCAAGGTTAGAGTGCTGCTCTAAACATACACCGTTAACGCTGTCTTATGAAGAACTCAGGGCAAGATGGGGAACACGGGTTGTCATCCTCTCTCCACCTGCGCAGGACCACGTTATCACCTCATAAAGTGACTGCACATTCCCACTGCTCACTTCTTTTCACTACTTAGTTCTTCCAAATGGACAAACAATTGCAGTGCATTTCTGTAGGATGTACTATAGCAGATTTTTTATCTGGCAAAAGATGAAAAAGTTTATTTGTTGAATATTTGGCAAATATTGTGA
This sequence comes from Haplochromis burtoni, assembly GCF_018398535.1. NCBI lineage: Eukaryota > Metazoa > Chordata > Actinopteri > Cichliformes > Cichlidae > Haplochromis > Haplochromis burtoni. The sequence continues at coordinate 120,178 of NW_024582821.1, forward strand.
AAAGGAAAAATGACAGTGGCATACAAATTGATAATTCTTCTCATAAGTCCTTCACATGGCTCTGCCCTACACAAGCTGCCTTTAGTAGTCAATAATAATGCGATCTGTATTGTTATTGGCAACACTCGCCCTGTATTTACTTGGGATCAGATTGATAACACCACTTGCAGTTGGACTACTTTGTGTTAGCGTTGTGGTGGACTGGTGATCCATCCAGATTTTGCCTTTCACCCAGTAAAGCTGGGATCTCATGCACCTGCTGTTCTTAATCAATAACAGTTAAAGAAAAATAAATGAATGGATACTCAGAGTTGGTATTGTGAGTTAGATATTGCCAGTATAAATGTCATGCAGGTGTTTGTGTTTGTGCAAAGTTTGTTGGGGTTTAAGCCTCCAAACTTCATCATAGATCATAACCCTATAATCTGGAGGACGGCAAAATAAGGACTTTCAAAAAACAGCAAGTTTTTGATGTGCTCTTAGTTCCCTAATTGCTAAGACTTGGTAAGAATATTGATAAACAAAAATAATATATTCTGATCACCTAGTGTTCCAGTTGGGGTTTTCATTCTTGAAGACTTAGACAACAAAAGGTTACATAAAGTATCTAATGTCATTGGTGTTTAAGAAAATAATAGATATGTAAATGAAATACATCCCAAAAAGGAAATATTTAATATGCCTAAAGCAGCTAAATTCCACTGGAAAACTGGAGACCTGACAACCTTCACTCCTAGTCCCTGCTCTGACATCCTGTATTATCTCCAAACAACTGTATATCATCACTCAGGTGCATTACAAGGTGAAGTTGAAGCTGCTGTACATAAAGCAGACAGCCAAGGTAGCTGATGTAAGGAGAACATCAGAGCATGTTAGCTGACCCTTCAAACAGTACAGGACAGCTGAGAGCTGAGTGTGGAACTGACAGGGAACATTATGTAAGGGCTAATAAGACTACTTGAGGTGAGGCCCTTGAATGTGGAGCATTCAAGTGTTGAAAGAGTCTTGTTATACAGTGCAGGGGTCTTGGAAGAGAAGATTCCTTCTCTAAGTCTAAGAGAAATTATCACTGTGTAGACAGTCTCACACTTTGCACGGTGAAGAAATACTTCTTGTGATCCTGGTGACAGCAGCAGACACTTGTGAATTCAAACGATTTCTCCACCATGATCATATATCAGGTATTTCTCTTTACAATGACAGAAACTGATCTTTTACTCAAGAGGCTGTGATGATTAGTGAAAAGGACTCACGCGCGCACACACACGATGGTTTGCGTCACTGTTGAGAGGGGCTGCGGCCGTATGGAGTGCCTGCTTTGACTTAAGCTCGGCAGAAGGAATCCCAAAACAATTTCACAGGTTTATCTTTGTCCTCAAGGGTAAATGGAAGGAAACAATGTCAGGCCAACAAGATGAAGCGTGGGGGTGACAGAATGAAGTAGCAGTTACGGTACCAGTATATAAGGTGGTGACCTGGCCTTGCCGAACAACAGCTGCAAACACGATAATGCTCACACTCAAATTTGGGTTGGATTTAGAGTGTGAACATGCAGAAAAATGAACAAAAGCTCGACTTGAATATAAAACAGATTCTTTTTTGTATCTCAACATCCTCATCGACTCCTCTTTTAGCTAGATTGTTATGCAAAGTGGAGATAAATGGCACAAAGCCAGTGAGTGTGAGGGTCTAAGTAAGTCTGACATCGCGTGTCACTATGCCTTGGCTGTCAGTTTCGGTGCCAGTGACATTTGTAGAGGCTTTATGAACGTCATGCGGCCATCTCAGAGCTCAAGGACAAAAGGAAGAAAACAACAGGCTATAAACACTTGCCCACTTTGATTTCAAGATTATTGTGCTGGGGAAGCAGCAACTAATAGTAAACCTGATGTATATTTATTGTATTCCACTTGTAGTATGCTGGCACTGTATATTCCTTGATAGTAAAGCAAAATAAAAATAACAGAGTTTAAAGACTGGAGTCAGGTGGGAATCAACCAACTTTTCAGGTTATTAAGGATGGACTGGAGAAGTGTCGTGGGCAGGAATGTCATAGGGTGGAATGATTGCAGTTGACACATTTTCAAATTGAGGTCGGGCTTTGGGAAGGCCATTAGAGAAGCTTAATGTTAGCCTGTTTTATCCATCCTACAACAGTTTTGGTTTGAGTTTGAGATCGTTGTCCACTTGGAATACCCAACACTGGTTGTGGTTAAACTATTTAGCGTTTGATTTGAGGTGTTGAAGCTCAAGAATTTGCTGGTAGTCCTTTTTTATTATTCCATCCACTTGCAATGTGCAATGTACCAGTGGCAGCAAAACAGGACCACCACCATGCTTGACAGTTGGTACAGTGTATTTAGGACTGAAAACATCACCTTTACTTCTCCAAACATACCTCTTGCCATTATGGCCAAATAGCTTAACCTTTGTCTGGTCTGACCATAAATCTTTTCTCCACGAGCCATTTGCCTCGTCCATGTGGGCAGTCGCAAATTTCAGTCGAGCTTGAAGCAGGAGCTTCTTCTTCAGTGAAGAAGAAATGGCACATAGAGACCATCCAAACTTTTGTGCATCTACAATTCTCCCTCTTAGATCTTCACTGGTTTCATTGGACTTTTGCATGTTTCTGAGTGCTGCCAACCAATCCTTTTTTTTAAAGAAACACTACGAGTTGTAGTCGATCATGATCACTAAGATAAAGTTAACAGGCAATGTGCAATGTTCAGCACCCTTAATTAAAAGATTTAAGTGAGTGTTTGTATAAAGTTACCAAAGTTACCAAAGTTATCATGACATTCATGATGAATTTATGTAAAATGCTTACCAGCACTTTCACTACCTGAAATTCTGATTAGAGGCCTTTAATCTGCAGAACAAGAGGAGCAAGAACATGTGTAATATTATTCTGACTGATGAACAATGTACCTGTCATGTGGTGTCTAGCACCAGTTTATTGGCATCGGGCCTGCTGGGTGCTGTGGGCTGCAGAGTGCATCTCTATGCCTGATTGGACTGGGATCTGGGGAGTGTGGGCCTACAGCTCTTTGTTGTGTTCCTTGAATTTTCATGAAAATTTCTTCTGTTTTTCCTTTTTGGTACAATGTCCTTCAGGTTTGTGTGTGTATGTTTGGTTTGCAACAATGCTTAGTTGGGTAGTCAAGTAACATCCACAACAATGCACTTTAACACTGACGCTATTCACGTCACCTGTCAGGCTTTGATGTTTCGGCTGCTCATTGTATGTTCAAGCAGCAGCTCGAACAACCCACCAGGGCGGCTGCTGCGTATAGGAAGGCCTGTCAAGCTTCCTCATAAGTGTTGACTGCAGAAGGACACAAGACAGCTGGGAATGAAACTCAGCACCGCCTGCGATGTGCCGAGGAGTGGTGCGCTGGGTGCAGACAGCCAACTGTCAAGACCCACAAGGTCACGGTGAACCTCAAAGTGTGAAGTTGTTAATGTCGAAAGGTTTTGTGCTTCTTGAGGAGGGCTTCAGGTGGTCCATTCAATAAACGTGTGATTTAAGGATCTTCTCTTGCTAATGTGACACTTATTTACAGCACTGGCTGCGGTGTCATTAGTAACGCCTATATGGGGGAGGTAGTAAGTGTCCTTTGTGTGCTAAATGTATTTCCTTACAGCATGGCCACTTAGACCGTTGAAAGCAAGCAGCTGTCACTCCCGACCTTTTACTATAGATGGAGGAGGGTCATCTGAGGCCCACTGGGAGGCAAAGGACTACCAGAAGGAATCCAAGTCAAAAATTCACAGGGTTTATCTTTGTCCTCCAGGACAATAGAAGACAATACCACAGTCACAAGACACGCAGACAGTGCTTACAGTAGCAGTGACCAGGCACGTAAGAAACTAATAACAGAATTTAGACTTTAATAACAAAAAAACACGAGTCAATGATTCTCATTTAAGACAATAAAATGTGTGGAAATGGGTTTAATATAATGAAAATAACATAAATGATTCATATAAGAGTCAGAGCTATTTTTAATGTTTTTTTTAAGTGATTTTCTTGCTTTTCTCACAATTGAAGGACAGAACTAAAACAGATGCTGATAGAGGACAAGCTAATTAAGCTTCGGCTACAATAGCCAATGGCTATATTTGTCCACACCTTTATCTCCAAATACAGGTGTTTCTTTTTTGATCCCTTTGTGTTCTGGCATCATGCCTTTTAGGGCGGCTGTGTGCTGAGGCACTGCCTCCTGGATGTTTAAAAAGAGGAGGTCAGAGAGACGGGAGAATGGACAGAATCACACCATCTACAGGTAAGCATACACACATTTTATAATAACATAACTATAAGTACATGTACTGAAAATGCATTTCCTTTTGTCGTCTTGTCTTTCTAGAGACCCAGTAAACTTTCATCAAGGGAAAGGAAGAGAAAACAGGTAAACAGCTCCATGCTTTTCCTTTTTCAAACCAAACTTTTACTAGACTCAGAATGACATTTATGTCTGTACTACTGTAGCTTGTGGTCGTAGTTCTTAGTTAACAACATTTTTATGATATAATTACTAATTATTACCGTTAAACTATTTGCAAAAATACATTACAATTAAATCAGCTTACAAATTCTCCCAATACCATCCAAGAAAGATGTAACCAACACGCTTTTAAACCCACACTCTTGCCTCGCAGCTTTCAGGATGTCAAGTGACGCCATCATGGCGGAGTTTGGGTCGGCAGCTTCCTTCCTGAGAAAGTCGGAGAAGGAGCGTTTGGAAGCTCAGACCAGACCTTTCGACATGAAAAAGTTTTGTTTTGTACCCGACCCCGAGGTGGAGTACGTCAAAGCCTCAGTCATGAGCAGGGACGGTGACAAAGTTACCGTCGAAACTGAGTTTGGAAAGGTTAGTGTGTCATATTTACATCAGCTGAATAAAAACTGAAACATTAGTTGAGATTAAGAACTTACACCTCTGACGGGTTTTACAGTTTGATTTAAGGTCACTGCTTTTTGTTAAACCCTTTTAGACCGTCACCCATAAGGAGGCAGATATCCATCCTCAGAACCCGCCAAAGTTTGATAAAATTGAGGACATGGCGATGTTCACCTTCCTCCATGAACCGGCTGTGCTGTTTAACCTCAAAGAGCGTTACGCAGCGTGGATGATCTACGTGAGTAGTAACCACAAGCCCGGAGATATCTGCATAGCATGAAATCTGTAGCTTAATCTAAAAGAAACCAAATAAAACTTGCGTAAATCTTCTTCCACAGACCTACTCAGGACTGTTCTGTGTAACTGTCAACCCCTACAAGTGGCTGCCAGTGTACGATAAGTCGGTGGTCGCTGCCTACAGAGGAAAGAAGAGGAGTGAAGCTCCTCCTCACATCTACTCCATCTCTGACAATGCCTACCAGTATATGCTTTCTGGTATGTTCACCTTGTATACAGGACTTTGTAACGGTCTCTCTGAGACATTTAAAAAGATAACTTCTAACATTTATTCTCATAAATCTTGCAGACAGAGAAAACCAGTCAATCCTTATCACGTAAGTCAGTCCCGATAACCAGATCTTTTTTTTTTATTATTAAGACTGTGTTTAAGCTGTTACAGAGATGTCTCACAAGCTCACATACATAACTGGTTTTTATCCCCAGTGGAGAATCTGGTGCAGGAAAGACTGTGAACACCAAGAGAGTCATCCAGTACTTTGCCAGCATTGCAGCGGTTTCTGGCAAGAAGGATGAAAAACAGGAGAAAAAGGTTGGTGTGATGTGATATTTTGAAAGCGTTATAAATACAGTTTAGATGACTAAAACTTTCTATGCTTTACATCTGCAGGGCACCCTGGAGGATCAGATCATCCAGGCCAATCCTGCTCTGGAGGCGTTTGGAAATGCCAAGACCATCAGGAATGACAACTCCTCCAGATTTGTGAGTTCACTTGTTTTGAGGGAACTGCTCTACAGTTCATGCCAGCTCCACTTTCATTCTTTATGCTAACAAATGTCAACACATTTAAGTACAGAGTACAAAACACCAACAGTGAGTTAAGTGAACATTTCAGGCAGGCTTTACAAAATCCTGGATATCCTCTTCATTCGTCACTGTCCTCACTGGGTTCAATCCTATATATCCTCACAGGGTAAATTTATTCGAATCCACTTCGGAGTCAGTGGAAAATTGTCTTCTGCTGACATTGAGACATGTGAGTATGCTGTGACATCATCATAAGCCAAATAATTTTTTCAAGATTTGCATGGTGCTGTGTTTAGAGCACACGATGTGTTCTACTTAATTACATTAACTTTGTTTTCTAGTTTCCTATTTTGATGAGATTTCCTGTAGGTTTCAACAAAGTGGCATACAATTACTGTTCTACCTTTACATTTTTTTTCTTTTATAGATTTGCTGGAGAAGTCTCGTGTCACCTATCAGCTCAAGGCTGAGCGGGACTATCACATCTTCTACCAGATTCTGTCCCAGCAGAAACCAGAGCTGCTGGGTGAGTGCTGAATAATAAGCTGGGTAGAAGGGTGACCCAAAATCCAAGTGGTCAGCATCAGATCCAATAGCATGGCTGTATTTTCCCACTGCAAACTACCCGTGTATTCTGTGTGTAATTCCTGTCTTTTGATCCACTGTCCATACCAGAATAAAGCAGAATGTAGTCACATAGATTGCAATCTTTCTTTTCTCTGGCAGAAATGCTGTTGATCACCAACAACCCCTATGACTACGCCTACATCTCCCAAGGAGAAACAACCGTAGCTTCTATCAATGATTCTGAAGAGCTGATGGCTACTGATGTGAGTGAAACAGAGCATAGTGGAAAATACAAATCCTCAAAGCTATATACATATTCAGCAATAACAAACGGAAATGCAATTTTCTTGTTTTAGGAAGCTTTTGATGTCCTGGGCTTCACCCAAGAGGAGAAGAATGGCATTTACAAGCTGACCGGTGCCATCATGCATTATGGAAACATGAAATTCAAACAGAAGCAGCGAGAAGAACAAGCGGAGCCTGATGGCACTGAGGGTCAGAACAGAAATAAAACCTCAGCAGAGTAACTATATAACAGTATAACTACAGAAAATAATGCTTTAATACAACATCCGTTTACAGATGTCGACAAAGCGGCATATCTTATGGGCCTAAACTCTGCTGACCTCATCAAGGGGCTGTGCCACCCAAGAGTTAAAGTAGGCAACGAGTGGGTCACCAAAGGTCAAAGTGTGCAGCAGGTGAGATGAAATAAAAGGAACCTCACAGTTCTGTGAGTACTTAAAGAATACAACAAATTTAAACTTTGATTTAATTGCTTTCATGTTTTCTTTTTTTAAGGTGTACTACTCTATCGGTGCTCTGGCCAAGTCAGTGTACGAGAAAATGTTCTTGTGGATGGTGGTGAGAATCAACCAATCTCTGGATACTAAACAACCTCGTCAGTACTTCATTGGTGTGCTTGATATTGCTGGATTTGAGATCTTTGATGTGAGTGTTAAAGGGTTTAAGGACATCTTACACAATATTTATGGAAAAATGTCCTTCCTGTATAATGTATATGAAATCTGACTCTCACTTTTTTAGTTCAACACCTTCGAGCAGCTTTGCATCAACTACACCAATGAGAAGCTGCAGCAGTTCTTCAACCATCACATGTTTGTACTGGAGCAAGAAGAGTACAAGAAAGAGGGCATCGTTTGGGAGTTCATTGACTTTGGCATGGACTTGGCAGCCTGCATTGAACTCATTGAAAAGGTTGGTGTGTTCAAACTTGGTCATTTTGACAGCTTTTGTGTATAATAGTCTAACATCTTATCCATCCTTTATTAAAGCCCATGGGCATCATGTCCATCCTTGAAGAGGAGTGCATGTTCCCCAAAGCTTCAGATTCGACATTCAAAGCCAAGTTGTATGACAACCATCTGGGTAAAAGTCCTAACTTCCAGAAGCCCAGAGTTGTTAAAGGAAAAGCAGAGGCTCATTTCTCTCTCATCCACTATGCTGGTACTGTTGACTACAACATCACTAACTGGCTGGAGAAGAACAAGGACCCGCTCAATGAGACCGTGGTTGGACTCTATCAGAAGTCCACTCTGAAGTTACTCTCAATGCTGTTCATGGGGTATGCGGGTGCAGAGTCCAGTAAGCACTTTTGGGTTTTTTGCTCTGTAAATTTTCCATCATTTAAGAAAATCACAGTGATATTTATATAACATGTAACTCCATGCAGCCCAAGATGGAGGAGGCAAAGGAAAGGGAGGAAAGAAGAAAGGTTCTTCCTTCCAGACGGTGTCTGCGCTGCACAGGGTAAAAAATGCCTAAAGTTGGGAAGGTTTTGTAGGTTTAGCCTACAGTGCGGACCTACTGATGATTTCCTTCTTACTTTTACAGGAGAATCTGAATAAACTCATGACCAACCTCAGGTCAACTCACCCTCATTTTGTGCGCTGCATCATCCCCAATGAGACCAAGACTCCTGGGGCGATGGAGAATCCTCTGGTCATGCACCAGCTACGCTGTAACGGTGTGCTGGAAGGGATCAGGATCTGCAGGAAGGGATTTCCCAACAGGATTCAGTATGGAGACTTCAAACAAAGGCAAGAAAAACATCATCTGTTGTTCTTTCGTACAATAGCAGCGATAGAAGGTTTTCATATATTTCTAGTCTTTAAACGTTTTTCCCCTGGCAGCTTAAGGTTGACACGTTTTCCCTATTGGTTGCTTTTAGCAATTGTTTGCAACATTGTAGTTTCCCTTCTCAAGGGGCTTTTAGACAAAAACACTAACTTTCAGAAATCCTGTTCTCTGGCGCTGCTGGCAAATGCTGGGAAACACATTGTAACCCCACACTTTGGGTTGTTTGCCTTCCTATTGTTATTCTTCTTTCTTTTTTTCCACTTCATTCAGTTATTGTAATAATGCTATGGCTGTATCGTTTCAGATATCGCATCTTGAACCCCAGTGCTATTCCTGAAGGGCAGTTCATTGACAACAAAAAAGCCTCAGAAAAACTTCTGGGGTCATTGGATATTGATCACGAGCAGTACAAGCTGGGGCACACAAAGGTTTGTTTCGCCAACTATATTAACAAAGAAAAGGTTTAACTTTTTTTCTGTGCAGTAAAAAAACAATGAAAACCACTCTGTCACTATCAGGTGTTCTTCAAAGCTGGTCTGCTTGGTGTTCTTGAAGAGATGAGAGATGATCGTCTCGCTCTCATCATTACTGGAATTCAAGCGAGATCCAGAGGACTGCTCGCCAGGATTGAGTTCCAGAAAATTGTTGAGCGCAGGTTGGTGCCAAAGTCTTCATATTTAACATGAAGATAACATTACATTAAGATAAAAATGAACCTGAACTGTCTGATACATCCCACAGGGATGCCTTACTCGTGATCCAGTGGAACATTCGTGCCTTCATGGGTGTCAAAAATTGGCCCTGGATGAAGATGTTCTTTAAGATTAAACCTCTGCTGAAATCAGCTGAGACTGAGAAGGAGATGGCAAACATGAAAGAGGAGTTTACAAAGCTCAAAGAGGCATATGCCAAATCTGAAGCCCGCAAGAAGGAGCTGGAGGAAAAAATGGTCACCCTTCTCCAAGAGAAGAATGACTTACAGCTCCAAGTCCAATCTGTAAGATACATTAGTCAACTAAAACGTACGTGGACGTGATACATAACTGTAATAAATAACAATACTGTTTAATTTCTTGCATTTAGGAGCAAGACAATCTTTCAGATGCTGAAGAGCGCTGTGAGGGTCTGATTAAGAGCAAGATTCAGCTTGAGGCTAAAGTCAAAGAGCTGACAGAGAGACTCGAGGATGAAGAGGAGATGAATGCAGAGCTAACTGCTAAGAAAAGGAAGCTGGAGGATGAGTGTTCAGAGCTTAAGAAGGACATTGATGATTTAGAGCTGACTCTGGCTAAAGTGGAAAAGGAAAAGCATGCCACTGAGAACAAGGTATGAAACACATCCAATCATGTTCACAAATTATAAAACGACTTATAATGATGAGTATTTTACCACCCTTTAGCTCAGTGTTATAGCATCTCAGACTAACTGTTCTTTATTCTAAAACTAAAATAGTTTGGATTTGATAGCGAGTATCACTGGACTTTGATCCGGTTGCCATAAACATATATTTGAATGAATGCTGATACTGATTGTCTTCAGCTATGAGGTGGAATTGTCACGTCAATGTCCACAGATTATTGTTATCATGGATGGACTACAAATCATTCATTGGCATTTAAAAGAGTTTTTATGTGGTGAAAAATGTCTCCATGTACCAGAGTAAATACTCTTTCTGTGATCTTATTCTAAGGTGAAAAATCTGACTGAAGAAATGGCAGCTTTGGATGAAATCATTACTAAGCTGACCAAAGAGAAGAAAGCTCTTCAGGAGGCCCACCAGCAAACGCTGGATGACTTGCAGAGTGAGGAAGACAAAGTCAACTCTCTGACCAAGGCCAAAGTCAAGCTGGAGCAGCAAGTCGATGACGTAAGCCTATTAAACGCAGATATTTCACTGAGATAAGCTGTCAAATTCTTGCAATGAGATTATGGAGTAACTCTTTTGCCCTTCAGCTTGAAGGATCATTGGAACAAGAGAAGAAGGTGAGGATGGATTTAGAAAGAGCCAAGAGAAAACTGGAAGGGGACCTGAAGCTAACCCAAGAAAACATAATGGATCTGGAGAATGACAAGCAGCAGCTAGAGGAAAAACTCAAAAAGTAACACTACACTTTAAAAATCACAGAAATAACCCACTGTTTGACAAAAAAAGCTGCTTACTAATTCTAAAACACTGTCATTGAATGTAGGAAGGATTTTGAAATTAGTCAGCATCTCAGTAAAATTGAGGATGAGCAGGCAATGAGTGCTCAGCTCCAGAAGAAACTGAAGGAGTTACAGGTAACAGCGGGTTTTTATTTATGTCTTATTTTGTCTTTATTTTGTGAGTCCTATATTAATTTTTTAAATGAATCTGGTAAATTCAATCAAGGCCCGCATTGAGGAGCTAGAGGAAGAACTGGAGGCAGAGCGAGCTGCCCGGGCCAAGGTGGAGAAACAGAGGGCTGACTTGGCCAGGGAGCTGGAGGAGATCAGCGAAAGGCTGGAGGAGGCTGGAGGAGCCACCGCTGCCCAGATCGAGGTGAACAAGAAGAGGGAGGCCGAGTTCCAGAAGATGCGCAGGGACCTTGAGGAAGCCACTCTGCACCATGAAGCCACTGCTGCCGCACTGAGAAAGAAGAATGCCGACAGCGTGGCTGATCTGGGTGAGCAGATCGACAACTTGCAAAGAGTCAAGCAGAAGCTGGAGAAAGAGAAGAGCGAGCTCAAACTGGAGCTGGATGATGTCGTCTCCAACATGGAGCAGCTTGCCAAAGCTAAAGTAAGATGTCCAAAGCAAACAAATGGTTTTTTGACAATGTTTTGCATTTTTTGCTGTCTTTTTTTGTAAAAATTTAATTAGTCTTACTAAATGTAATCCCTAAAGATCAAAATCACTCTGATATCAGTGTGATGAGCATTTTCAATTTTAATATTAGTGACTTAAGTTACATAAGAGTGTTTATACACTGATTGCATAAGCATAAGCAGGTCAACCCATATTGACATGTTCAGTACTTTGGTTTATGATGGCTGTTTAAGATGGTGTTTAAACTGTCTCCCTCCAAAACTGACACCAGTTCCCTTAGCCTCTGTATTTTTTCTTCAGTTGTGATTATTGCGGTGACAAACTAAACTTATATAGTAAAACTTTTTTCTTAACAAGTTAGCATGCTTGCATTGTCATTACAGGCCCATTAGCCTTCTGTGATCAGTGTGTAATTCAGCACATTGTTATGCTAAGTTTACCAGCTTACAGTTTTAATGCTAAGCTAGGCTAACTGTCTTGGGTTTAGCTCTAACTTGCTGACAATCTTACTGGTGTAAATAAGGAAACAATAGCTTTCCTAATGTGATTCGTGGTATAATGGTACATGTTGATATAACAGCTTACATTCTAATATGGAAATCCTTTCACTCAGAGCAACCTGGAGAAAATGTGTCGCACTCCGGAGGATCAAGTGAGCGAATACAAGACAAAATCAGAGGAGGCCCAACGTTCCATCAATGACTTCACAATGCAAAAAGCAAAGTTTCAAACTGAAAATGGTAACGTGATCCTAAAGAGGTCCAAGTTGCTAGAGCACCATTACATTCGGAACAATGGGGATAGGAGCGAGAGAAAAAAACTAAAATAAACCCTCATTTTGCAGGTGAGCTCACCAGGCAGCTAGAAGAGAAGAACTCTTTGGTGTCCCAGCTGACCAGAGCGAAGCTCTCATATACCCAGCAGATTGAAGACCTCAAGAGGCAGCTGGAGGAGGAAGTCAAGGTATTCAAGAACTGTTTCTTTTTAAATACAAAACTAAATATCTACTGGCAAAATGACTTGACTTACTACTGCTTGATCCTAGGCCAAGAATGCACTTGCCCATGCAGTGCAGTCTGCTCGCCATGACTGTGATTTGCTGAGGGAGCAGTTTGAGGAAGAGCAGGAAGCCAAAGCTGAGCTCCAACGCAGCATGTCCAAGGCCAACTCTGAGGTGGCTCAGTGGAGAACCAAGTATGAAACTGATGCCATCCAAAGGACAGAGGAGCTGGAAGAAGCAAAGTAAGGACTCAGTATGAATTCCCTGTGATATCTTATTAGTATCTTATCCATCTTATCTGTGATGATCTGAAACTTCTGTTGTATGTTTGTTATTAGGAAAAAGCTAGCTCAAAGGTTACAGGATGCTGAGGAAGCTGTGGAAGCTGCTAATGCAAAATGCTCCTCCCTGGAGAAAACCAAACACAGGCTTCAGGGTGAAATCGAGGATCTGATGGTGGATGTGGAGAGATCTAATGCTGCTGCTGCTGCTCTGGACAAGAAGCAAAGAAACTTTGACAAGGTAACATCACACGAGAAAGAAAAACTAGCATGCCACTAAAAATTGAACATATAAAATGAACTACTTTTTGTGGTATTCACTCAGGTCCTTGCTGAGTGGAAGCAGAAGTATGAGGAGTCTCAAGCTGAGCTGGAAGGTGCCCAGAAGGATGCTCGTTCTCTCAGCACTGAACTCTTCAAATTGAAGAACTCCTATGAAGAGGCTCTGGAACATCTGGAGACCATGAAACGAGAAAACAAGAATCTCCAAGGTTGGAAGATATCATTTGAACACGATTTATCCTTTCACGTGACAGTGGACAGAGTAAATGGTACCACTAAATGAATCTTTGCTCTACAGAGGAAATTTCTGACCTGACTGAGCAACTTGGTGAGGGAGGAAAAAACATCCATGAGCTGGAGAAGATCCGCAAACAGCTGGAGCAAGAGAAGGCAGAGATACACACTGCTCTGGAGGAAGCTGAGGTGATTTTTTTTTTTTAAAAATATGACTTTATGGATGAGCTTTATTGCCTTTCTTAAATTTTCTCACTCCGAATGCTATGAGAGAGAGACCATTATCTACTATTTCCGACAGGGTACCCTTGAGCATGAAGAGGGTAAGATCCTTCGAGCTCAGCTGGAGTTCAATCAAGTGAAAGCTGACATGGAGCGCAAGCTGACGGAGAAGGACGAGGAGATGGAGCAGGCCAAGCGAAACCATCAGAGGGTGACGGACACTCTGCAGAGCTCGCTGGAGGCTGAGATTCGCAGCAGAAACGAGGCTCTTAGACTAAAGAAGAAGATGGAGGGGGATCTAAATGAGATGGAGATCCAACTGAGCCAGGCCAACAGGCAGGCAGCAGAGGCCCAGAAGCAGCTCAAGGGAGTCCACGCTCACCTGAAGGTGATGCTTCAGTTACTTACTTGCATTTTTAAACCGAGAAACAAGATAAAGCCTGAGATACATTTTTGGAAAATGTTATCATTTTAAATTCTATCACGACAGGACTCACAGCTGCAGCTGGATGAAGCTCTCCGTGCCAATGATGACCTGAAGGAGAACATTGCCATCGTGGAGAGACGTAACAACCTGATGCAGGCTGAGCTCGATGAGCTGAGGGCTTTGGTGGAGCAGACCGAACGGGGTCGGAAGCTGGCCGAGCAGGAGCTGCTGGATGTCAGCGAGCGAGTTCAGCTGCTGCACTCGCAGGTATGTCTGCAACACTGCAAACGCTATCCTGCAAGATAATATTGCGTGCTAAAGCTGCCTGATTCTCCCGGCAGAACACCAGCCTCTTGAACCAAAAGAAGAAGCTGGAGAGTGACACAGCTCAGCTTCAGAATGAGGTGGAGGAGGCTGTGCAGGAATGCAGAAATGCTGAGGAGAAGGCAAAGAAGGCCGTTACTGATGCTGCCATGATGGCGGAGGAGCTGAAGAAGGAGCAAGACACCAGTGCCCACCTGGAGCGTATGAAGAAAAACATGGAACAAACCATCAAAGATCTGCAGCACCGCCTGGATGAGGCCGAGCAGATAGCTATGAAAGGTGGAAAGAAGCAGGTCCAGAAGCTGGAGTCCAGGGTAAATGTTTCAGAACTTGGAGTGCTGTAAAATAGAGGAGTTGGTGACTTTAACAGTCTTACAAAGGATAAATTGATGGCTTCTTTTCCAGGTGAGAGAGCTGGAAAATGAGTTGGAAATTGAGCAAAGGAAAAGCAGCGACTCTGTGAAGGGCATCCGGAAGTATGAGCGGCGCATCAAAGAGTTGACCTACCAGGTAAACTCCAGGCTCTGTTCCTCTGTGATGCAAAAAATAAATAAAGGTTCTGGTATAATGAGCAGCACGTCCTGTGTAATGATTTAACAGACTGAGGAGGACAAGAAGAATCTGAACCGCCTGCAGGACCTGGTGGATAAACTGCAGCTGAAAGTGAAATCCTACAAGAGGGCTGCAGAGGAGGCTGTAAGCAAAATTATAGAAGCTTTATTTATGGAATATTCATGGATGAGCCTCCACTGGAGTTACATACTCCTGTCTTCATTTTCAGGAGGAGCAGTCCAATGCAAACCTTAGCAAGCTGCGCAAGTTGCAGCACGAGCTGGAGGAAGCAGGGGAGCGGGCCGACATAGCAGAGTCTCAGGTCAACAAGCTGAGAGCAAAGAGCCGTGACTCCGGAGCTAAGGTCAGTCATGCAAAATAGGTCCAACATTTTATTTAAAAACCTGTAATTCTTTTGAAAACAAACAGAAAACACTTTAAAATGTGATCATCATTTCTGTCTTTACAGAAAGGAGAAGAGTAAACCCACCACTCACCGGGTTTTCATGGCTGCAGTTAAAATGTAGTGCTGTAGCTCTTATTGTCCATGTAGCCTGAGTGCAATAAAGAATAAACGAGTTCTGAAAGCACCCCTATTCTCTGCTGTGTATTTGTATAATACAGTTAAAAGCATGCAAAACCTCCACCACAGTAACACAACCGTGAAACGACAACTGAGTTAGTCTTCGAGCCTCCACAAACCTTTGGATGTTTCTGAAATATAAGATAATAAGAGTGCAGACTTGTAAAAACAGCACAGCTAGTCAGACACGACCAATAAAAAGAAATCGAATAAACTTCTTTTTAGTTATGCATCGGCCGTGAAGATTAAAATATTAAGTCTCTGGATGAACTTGAACTTTGAACCTCAAGTTTATTCTGCTCATAAACTAAAGCGTGTCTTTGCTCACCTGTGATCCATGTTTGCAAACCAGTCCTGGACTAAAGCACAATAACGGCCATGCTTATCTTACGACTTCATGGCATTTCTTTCTAACAGTAACAGATGACTCCCCCAGAGGGCGCTGCAGTCTCGCACATAAAGCAGTGCATGAAATGAAGAGCACATAATCACCACTGGATAGCCAAATAACATGGACTCATTTCTCCATGATACTGAAGGAGGAAATGAAGTAAAACATTTTTTTTCCTCTCTAAATTTTCTAAACTACAAAGTTTAGGGTGAATTTGTGAATAAACCTTAAATTCTACCTGAATCCAAGTAAAACAGAAAAAACAATGAGTGGAAATACTTCAAAAACAGACTGCTTGTCATGAGGGTTACAATATTGATGATATAATAGGGTCAAAGTAAATGTATTAATTACATGATATAAAGGTTACCTACCTTACAACATAACCTCATAAAGAAAACAATAGAAGAAAAAACATTATTGTAACTGAAACCGTTTCCAAAGCAGTCCTTCTCGTTTGTTAACCGCTGCTGAATAGCTGCACCTGCAGTAACAAAACATTTTCCTGTTTGATGCCAACGCGGCTGCGTCCATGCTGGAGCTCCATATTAAAGAGACCAAAACATGTTTGTTTATTGTCAGGTGCAACCTAATACTGCTCTCACATGTGATCTGCAGCTCTCATACCAAACAGACGGCAGGCACTCGGAGTGTCGAGATGCCTACAGTGACTCAGATCTCCATTTTTCCGTTGCAGATCCCAGACTTTCATGCGGGCCTACATTGGGGGCGTAAACTTCATAATGGCGGTGCAGTGGTGAGCTCTGTGTGGGCTTCCTTGGGGTGCTCTCTTTCCACAGTCAGTCAAAAAGTCTTTGTGTGGTCTGTGAGGCTAAGGAAGTCCAATATAAATACAGCCCCCTGTACTGAACATCTAAAAAACAAAAACATTGATTACTGCAGATACTGACCCTTTACACCTTCGGTGTACAATTACACTTCCTCCGGTACACTCCCATGTGCAACAGCCTGATTCAGCGCTTTAATACTAATTTAAACCTTATCAGTTAGACTCCTATCTGTGTCTTTATCAGAGAGTTCTAGGCCTGACTTTGCTCTGGGCGAGGCCGTTGTCTGAAAAAGGCGTTTCACCTCCTTTTTACACTTTCCCCTTTTATGACATAAGATGGAAAACCACATTCAACTGCTCTGAAGAGTATGACACACGACGTGAAGCAGCCATGCCCTTCCCTGGTGATGTCATGGCTAATAACACAAAGCAGATTGTGGCATCTTAGTGAGAGTCTCTCCGGGAAAAATTCGACATGCATGGGAGAGGAAGTCTGGGATACAAGTACACTGCCAGCAAGAACTCTAATGGATGTTTTATCTAATGATCAACACACAGTGTGTTGACAACAAAAGGAAACACCCGCTTGAACAATGTGCGACCGTTGAACAGCCCCACCTAGAGCACACATTATTTTAAGAAATTAGCATCCACCAAAGCGCTGTGATTGATTTGATCACTGACGTTCCCTACAGACTGGAATTCACAACCAAATCTTTTGTCATGCCAATTATCAACATACCTTTTCACTTAAAGCATGCGAGCACTGCAATGGACAAAACTAATGACTCAAGGACAAATCATGCCGATGATGGTTATATAATCTGACATAACAACAAAAGTGTAACCAAGGTGATGAGAAATCCCCAAAACATCAGGTCTTGTTAGAAATATTACATTTATTTATAAAATAGATATATTAAGAATTTATCACTGTGCAAATAAGAGCAGGCACCGTATAGAGCACTTTATAAGGGTGAAAACAAATGTTAATCATATCAAGATTATATTTCATCCCTAAGTACAAAAAAAACCATTTTAAACCAAAACTCTTCCTGTTTTGAAAAACAAAACAAAACAAGTGCTAAGAAAATATCAGCTTTACGATTAGAACATTTACCAAAAACTAATTTCATTTCTTAAACATAGCAGAACAGAGATGATGGAATATCATATGACAGCACATTTATCCACGTTACCTCAGTACTTATTGCTACCTACTAGGATGAAATGCAAACCTAAAGACTTGTGCAAAAAGCCTAAGCTTACAGAGTAGTTTGTTCTTTGAAACAACTACAAAGATACAGCATATACCTCACTAATGCCATGCGACACTCAAACTATAAATGTCTATTTGTTATCCAGGAATTACAGGTCTGCATTCAAATACAACATATGGTACATACTTAAAACGTATTTAAACTTATGCTGATAATCCATGCTTACTTGTATTGTGTATATTTTTACCCTGACCACAACAACCACTTCCGAAAACCAAATCATGCAGGATACCTGGTGTCCCGACTGAGCTCAGGTCTCAACAGAGTGAAAAAACACAAAACAAAAAAACAAAAGCAGGAGAGATGCAGATGTCATTACACAGCAAAAGATTACAGCACCTCCTTTATCCCCTCCCTCATGGATGTTTCAGAAACTTGCATTTTTAAAGCACTTGTTCTGCTTTTACAGTTCTGTCTCTTTTTCTCCCTCATCATCTGTTTCTAAGTAGTATTCGTCATCAGTTGTTGTGTCCGAGCTGCTGTCTGATGACTCATCAAAGGTGCTGAGGCTGGATACATAACCTCTGGAGGGCAAATGCCCCCTGGACTGGCTGTCCCCTGGATGTAGTACTCCTGGCGAGCTAGGAAAGGTCGGAGAGGAAAGGCTGGGTGCTTTGGACATGCGCCTGGACACTGGTGACAGAGGAGGTGTTGGAGGAGGAGTGGGCGGGGCCTCTGCATCCCACACAAACTGGCAAATGTTCATGTTTGGACTCCGGAGGTGAGCAGGCTTGGAAGCTGTAGCATTTACATGTTGAGGAGAGTCTCCAGAGCTCCAGTTTGCCAAGCACCTGGTAAGCGATCGAGGCAAAGATCTTGATCGCATTTTACCAGGATCACTTGGGAAATATGATTTTCGACCATCCTCAGAAGCCTGAAAGTCATACACTGTGCTCCAATCGGATTTGACAGACCACTGATCCAAATCTCCACTATTACCTCCACAAGAGAAGGCAGACTGAGAGAGGTCACCCACACTCATGAATCTGGATCCTGTGGAAATACGTCCCGGTCCAGAGGGTCGACTGGAGAGAACAGAACTCACAGAAAAGGACTTCCCAGGCTCAATGCCATACTTTAAGTCTGCATAAGAGGATGCCAAGTTTTCCTTGTCATGTCCTGGGCTCACACATGGAGGACCTACGGATGCCCGGCTTTTTCTTGGAACCCCCAAGCTGATCCCTTCTCCGTGCTCGCACGGAGAGGAGCATTCTCTGCGGCGGTGCAGCTTTGGGCTGTAGAAGACGCTGTCGTCTGTTACATCAGACGAGGAAAATGGGGACATTGGTGAAAGAGAGGAGAAGGGAGAGAATGGACTCCTGGGGCTAGGTGTGGATCTCCTGAATGAAGCTGGAAAAGCTGGACTTCTACTGGGACTTGGATCTCTGGAAGAGAGGCTTGTTGCTTTATAATCTACTTGGTCTTGTTCAAGGTCTAACTGGTCAACTGTTGGACCGTGGACCGTCAGATAAACTGGGCCTTTCTTTTCAGAAATTTGTTCTGCACAAGCATTTTGCATGTCACGGTCTGTTTCTAGAGATGATTTTTCGGTCCAGCTGGAATGCTGATTTCCAACTTTTGTGTTTCCAGCAGCCGAGGACGGTATCAGAATGTATCTATCTTGCGTCCACCTGTTCGAAGCCTCTGTTTCCTGATTGTCGTTCAGCACCATTACTTTCTCTGGCACTGTTTCCTCTGGAATTTTGCTACTCTCAACACTCACATCGCTCACATCGCTCGATCCGCTAACAGAAGGTGCTTGTGAGGTTGACCATCTTGTGCTTAATTTTTGCTTTAGTTTGCTAAAGACTTGGTCTACTTTGTTGTTACTCTTGGCCCTGTCTGACTCTGACCTTGTCAAACTGGAGTTTGGTGTACTGACGCTCTTCTTCAGTGCAAATCGGCTTCTCTTTGTGTTTTGTTCATTATTAACGTCCACTGAGAAAAACCTGCTTTTCCCCATTATAGTCTCCTTCATGCTTTTGCTGGAGTCTTCTGTCTCCCGGGACTGACTCTCTGTTGAGCTGCTGCTGTTGGAGCTCTGACCTGAATGACGACATGGTTCACCTGCTGCTCCTTTACTCTGCCCTGTCAGGGACTGTTGACCAAATTTGGTCTCCATGGAAACCGGCGTGTTATTGGTATGCTGTAAAGCATTAGGTGTGGTGTTTTTTGCGGCTGTCGATGCATCTACTTTGGATTTAAGGCTGTAAACCAGTGTCTCAGTTACATATGTGGAGCCGTCTGCCTTATCACCTTGCAGGGAAGGAGGTCTGATGTGAATTCTGTTGTCTACAAGTAACAGCTTTCGCTCTTGGCCTTTATCTCCGCTGTTATTGTTGCTTGCTCGATCAGCTTCTGAAACCTCAACATTTGGACTTTCTTGTTTGGGAGGTTTCTTTTGGAGGGGTAAGGACAGGGAAAGGGAGGGTCTGGGAGGTGACATAGGAGGTTTGGATGTGGATAAGGTCATGACTGAAACTGGGTCAGTATTTACAGAGAGATGTGGGGTGTAATTTGACTGGGAGGGTTGTGAGAAGAGGGTTGGTCTGGTCGTTCTCGTCTTTGTCCCCCCTTGTGTCATCCTTGCGGACATGAGCGTGGAGTAAGGAGGAGAGCTATAACGAACCTTATAGCCACTTGAAAAGTCAGGAGGGAGGGAGACAGGAGCTGAAGTACGGCACTGAACTGTGCCAGATTCCACTGATAGTGTCCTTTCATGCCTTGGTGTGGGCAAGTCCTGTCTTCCCTGGTAAAAAATCATAGTATCACCAGCTCTTTGCTTGCTTCGCTCAAACTCCCTGAATGCTAAATCAGCCGAGTCAGATGATAAGGATCTATACTTTCCTGGTTTTTCCACCTCAGTGCTGGAGGTCTTGGGTTTAGGGGGACAAACAGAAGAACTTGTTGAACTGCTCAATCTCAGAAAGGAGAAGATGGATGGAGCATTTCGCATGTGCTTAGATGTAGCTTGAGGGGTCGCTTGGACTTCTGACGACTCTGGCTTCTCCACAGCGATGGACTCTGACTGTTGCAGATCCACTGAGTCATCCCATGTCACTCTTCTCACTTTCTTTTTCTCAAGTTTCTTTGGCTCTTTCTCTGAGCTGCTGGAATATTTCCCCTCTTTTTTAGGGCTTGAAGTTTCTGAAGTGGAGTTGGTAATAACTGGGGTTGCAGGAGGCGTTAGGAGAGTGGAGACAGTGGCAGAGGTAGGAGAGGTAACGGCAGAGGTGACAGCAGGACTGAGAAGGGAAGAACTTGAGGCAGTGGTGGCTACAGGGTGGCTGCCAGTGGCAGAGGAAGAAGAGTTGGAAGCAGTGGCGCTATAGTCTTTTTTGGAGACAGAACAGACTGTGGAAATCAGACTGGACATACTTTTAGGGTGGAAAGGTTTAGGAATGGAAGCATAACTTCTTTCAAATCCAAGAGGTGTGGCAGAGGAAATGTTGGTAAATTTTGTTTTCTGGGACAAAGAGCCAGTGGAGGTTGCATATGCCGAGGTATGAATATTGGTCTGAGAAGGAACAGACTGAGAATGGTAGGAAGGACTACTTTTCATTTTTGAGGTTTGGGGACCAGAGGCATTTTGAGATGTATGAACTTTACCATTGACAGTACTGGTGATATCAAGAGAGAGCGGTGTGCTGATAAACCTGTGTGAGTCTACGCTGTGAGGAGGCATGGGGGTGTTGTTGGGTTTGGGTGGGAAATAATTATTTTTGTACTTGCTGCTGCTCTCTGTGGGTGTATCTGAGCTCCTGGGATTTTGCAAAGCAGATGGTAACTCAGACATATTTGCTGTATATGAACTATCGGTTAAATCATATTTGCCTGGATCTTTAGGTTGACACAGTGTTGTTTGTGCTGTAGCTCTGCTAATTTTAGAACTAGACAAAACATCTGGCACACTGTGCGGCTTTGGGTATTCTCTGTTGTTTACATTTGAGCTATACTGGTCCTTGACAGACCTGTGCAAATCACAGTCAGGTGAATTCCCAGCATTTCTTTGTCCGAGATGGTGAGTTCCTCCCTGTGCCCTCATAAAAAGGTTCATATTACCTGTGCAAACTGACTCTGCTGTGTTATTGTTGTCTCTGTTGTTGTTGACCGGACTACCCCTGCTTTTGTTATCAGGCTGACTTGGAGATGTCATGTCACTATTATTATTGGAGGGTGGAATTAAGGTTGTGTTTGGCTTGTCTTTGTTGTTGGTTGTGTCTTTTGGGGTGAAAGGGAAACTGCTTTCCTGGGTAACTTGCTTCCACCAGGAAGTTTGTTTCAGCGTGGTCCTTTTAGGAAAGGACTGGGTTTTCACTTGGGCAGAAGAGTCAAATGGGGGCTGTCTGGACAAGGAGACTGGGGTCTCTGAAAATAGAGTTTTACTTCTGTCCCTGTAGTTCTGTTGACTTTCTGATGGTCCTTTACCTAAAAATGTCTGTGAGGATGTGAGACTGGACTGAATCCTATTTATTGTCAGAGACTGTTGGACAAAGGGTTTGCCGTCTGCATTTTTGTCCACTGGTAAAGGTGCAAAGATGAACCTGTCAGAGGTGCTCTGCTCTCTCAGGCTGGAGGGTGATGGGGAAAGGACAGGGCTAGTTTCAGTTGTCCTGTAAGAAATAGATGATGGAGAGAGGAGCGGCTTTGGCCTCTCTTGTTCATTATTATTGAGAAAGCTCTGTGAGAGATTCTTGCCACCGATGTTGCCTCTCCTTAAAGAAAGAAGTACGTTGCTGGTTGTTGGTTTGGAGCTTGAAGATGAGTGTCCACCTTGATGGACAGTTTGTGGATTTTGCCTTTGTTCATTTTGGCTCTGCGATACAGAGGCACTGGTAGCTAAAGTGCTTAAAGAACCTCTGTCTATTTTTCTATTGTCCATCCTTCCAGAGTTCACGTCCAAAGAAACAGTTTTAATCATTTCCCTTTTAGATTCCAAGCTCAAAGGATCACTTTTAGTTGACCAGTCCACTGTGTTCCTCCTGAGATCTGAAAATGGAGGCCTCAGTTGGGTTCCCAGTCCACCTGTAAACCCCCTCTCCACACCATGTTGGCTCCGAGTCTGCTGAAAACCACGGTTTGCTGCAGCACCTGTCACATCTTGCGTATTTCCCTGGGCTTCAGAGCTGCCGGTTCCATCAAATCTTTTGGAACGTCGCAGTCGGCCACTCCAGTGAGGAGCGAGAACCGTGACCATGGAGGAAGACAACATAGTTCTGGGCGGGTCAGCTAATTCCTGAAGACGGTCTGCAAGGCCTTTTGTACGGTCCTGTATATTTCCCTCTGACTCAGCTCGAGTTAGAGATCCAGTGTAAGTCCTTGGTTGTGATCCAAATGGAAGTCTGTGCAAGGCATTAAGCTTATGTGTCCCAAAGTCACTATTTGAACAAGCCTGAGTTCTGCTCAAGTCCCTGGTAATCTCCAGTTCATTGCAATCAGCAGTGATGACCTTGTCTTTCTCCTTGGCTGGAAATGGTATTACCTCTGACAATCGATAGATGCTGGGTGCCTCTATAGAGGTTTGTGATGCAGACGTTCTTCCATTAATCTGTTAAAATAAAAACTTTTACTGACAGGACCCACTTTTTGCATACTAAATTACAATTTTCTGAACACCTGCCATCACCAACAATTAAAATCTTAATACTTTAAACTTTATAATATTTATAATATAAATAAAAAAAAGTTCTACAAAACAATTCCTATGACCCATACTAGGATATTCAATAACATATATTTGCATTTGCCTAGCTGTATCATTAAAGTCCAATGATTTTCATATTCACATTAAATTTGGGCTTATCATATTATACCAATGCAAATTCTGTGCACAGGAATGTAAAAAGCTTTCTAACTTTGACAGCTAGTGATCAATGGTAGCAGCTTTTCAGAATTTTAAATTGCCTGCACTGAGGCCCAAGCTTTTCTTGAGTGTCTGTTCCCATGCAGTAGTTATTTAAGAGATCCTTGACAAACAGGTTATCTTGAAAGACATGAAAGATTAGCAGGGAAACACACTCACAAGGAACACAAACACACCCTGTCACTTATAACTGTTAAAATAACAATGAATCTAAAACCATATTTTTAACATGGTGTCACCATTGCTTTATGTGACTTTTCAAAGATTTTTAAACACTTGAAACTTCTGATCTGTACTTTTGATTAGATTCTGGATTCTGGATCAGTGGGAGCAAAGTTTGCAATTTCACATTTGGTCTATATCAGGTTTACACTGTGCGTGTGTGTAATGTGCTTGATTCTATTAGACTATAGTCTTTACCTGAAAACTGCTGTCCTTGATCTCAACTCGCTGTGGTTCAATCAATCTGTTGATACAAAGAGAAGACACAGTGTATTAGATTTATGGGTGCATGCTGCAGCTGCGACAGTTCTGTGAAAAAGGAAACTGAGACATTGTCACAACTTTCTAAAATAATGCACTTTTTTAGTGTTGCAGGGCAAATTTTGTTGCATACAAAGACACACACAACTGGGGCAATCTTTGATTTTGTTAGTGGTGAATGTGCAGTGTAAACTTAATTTTTCTTAATTTCTGCTACAAGTCTCATTTCTGAATGTCAGACGGTCCAACTGTTTTGAATGAAACATTAGAGGGATTAAATCTAGAATTTGCCACAGCAATGCCGATCGACGGGAACGTTCGCATTCCTCACATCAATCACCGTCTCTAAACACAACTTTCTCACCAGCAGATGTAAACTAAAGTCACACCTACTAAGCAATCATGCAAACACTTACTTACTTTTTTAAATTGATGTGGAACACGTTGTACAAGTACAGTTCACACACAAGTTGTCTATATAAGGCCATGTTGGACTGACATGAACGCAGGTAACTAGTACACAGTGAAAGGGGGCGTGGCTTTGACATAACCAATAAAGCGTGTTTGATCTGAGACCTCTGCTGACAGGCTTATCTTATTCTAATAAAAACCTCTGACACAATGTTATAAGCAGCTATTATATAATGTTAGATTAAACTATAGAAAAGGTAAATATTTTCCTGAGGCAAAACCAAGGCAACAAGTTTCACCTAAAATAACCTCAGATTCTCCTGCATGACTGATTTAAGGAAGTTTCTCTGTATAACAAATGAAACCACAGGTAGATGATTAATAAAACATGTCACATTGACTTTGAGAATGTAAATACAGACTTCCACACATAGGATTGCAAGAGCTACACATCTTCTCTTCTTCCGAATTCCAGAGGAAACACTGTTTAAAATATTTTAAAACAAGAAAAACAATGCATTCGTACTACTGAGACATAAGCTAACACACTTTATTAAGCGTACGTCCGCGTTTATGCAAACACTTGACTCTTCCAGGTCCTTTGTCTCAGACTAAAGAATGCAGACACAGCTCGTTTACTGATTGACAGGATGTTGTAAATCGAGTGATTAAAATGTGATCAGTGGCCGGCGTTCCTCTTTGCAGACCTCAGAAACAGTTTGTGAGATGTAGATCTACCGCTTATTAGGAGACACACTTGGAAAAAAATGTAGGGAAGATCAGTTCAGTACACCTCAAAACACACAAGGAATCAAATCCCAGGGTTCTCTGATATGTCTCAGTCATTTCAAACTCTGAAGGCTCCGCCCATGGGTGTGTCTGAAATAGGGTGGCACTCGTCCCTCCCTTAAAAACTTTTGCTTCATTTAAGTATTTACAGGAAATCTATATTTGTGTAATTTGTGTAATATTGCATTATAGATCAAGTTATATAGCTTTTACTTAAGTAAAAAAAATGTTTCCACGTTGCAAAGCAACTATCCATCACAATACTGTTTAAATTCTTGTGCAGCTGCACTTTTCACATAATAAATCTACAATAGGACGCAGGGCTGTGTATGAGCTTGAAAATTGTGGTTTCTACACCAGTTTTCCACACTTGTTAATGTCATACAGTAGGGCTGCAACTAAAGATTATTTTGGTAGTCAACTAATCTGCTAATTTTTCTTTGATTAGTCAATGAATATTTCAATAACTCTTTTCTCCCCTTCATGTTGGCAAACCTCCTGTTCTAGGTTCTAGTACCTCACCTGCTCAAGTCTGTCCACCTGTGAGGTCACCCTGTTGTCTCGTCCCATGCTAACCATGCTAAAGATGCTCTCTGTCAAGACTTCAGCCAGAGGTGCAGTGCTCTTTACAGGACAAACTCATCTATACACCTTTGCTTAATACTAGTAAAACAGAACAATACAGAATTAGAAATCACTAATTAGTAATAACTAATAATTTGGTTGCATAGCATAGTGTCTCAGATTGTGTAGTGTTCGAAGCCATTTAAACTCTTTATATGTATAATTAATTACTGATACGGTCCAACCCACAGATTAGCAACCTAACGTTAGATGGAAGAGGTTTACTATCCAGAATAAATGCTCATTTTAATTTGAGAAAACAAACAAACAAACTAGGAGGCAGAGTAGCTAATCCTGTTTAATGCTTTACTATCACATTTCACTCATTAGCTAACAAAACTGAAAAACTGTGTTCACATGGCAAGCATCATCCATGGGAAGTTTCTGACAGGTAGGCTAACATAAACACTACTGTACAATCATTTACATAAACAAGGTATAAATGCGACACACTAAATTAGCTCTCTAAAGCTGAACCATTCATAGTTGATGTCATAGCTCCAGGGAGCTCGTTACAAAAACACATTGAGAAGGTATTTGTGTATGATGTGTCGACAATAAGATTTTGTCCCGATTAATTTTTATAACCGACGTCATCAATTATAGTGACGAATTGTTGCAGCCCTATCATACAGACAGATGGGGAGTAACATGATTATGGGATGCTGTCCTGAATGCCAGAGCAGAACAGACTGTTCACTGACGTGTGCTCCAGAAACAAAGTGTCTAAATGAATCTAATCAAGGCCAGTCAGTAAATGTATCCCTTCCCTTGCTTACCTGTATAAACTCTTGCTGTGTTTTATGCCTGGATTAGTGGAGAGTCTGAGGACGTGGCAGGAGGTGAAGCTGGACTGCTGGAACTGGATATCTGCATCACCACAGGAAGAAGTTTGGTCCTTTCTTAGTGCTGCAACACATTCAGAATTCAGTGATTATGAGGTGTTTGCAGCTGAAACCCAAAACAGAAGAGATTCTTGACTTAACTTTTTAAGAGCTATATCTTAAATGTGCGTATGGAGTGTCAGATGCACGTTTCACCTTTGTGTGTTTCCTTCTGTGTGATTGCTGATTGGTGAGAGAACTGCTCAGCTGGGCGTTTGTCACCATGGCGTTCCTCCTGCTTAAACGTTTCACCAAATGTTTCATCTTGTTGTTCTCTAAAAATAAATAAATAAATGAACAAATAAAAACTTGATGCAAAATAACTAAACTTGAACTCGATTATTCAATTTTTGCGTTGAGCATTTTCTCTCTGCGCAAACTCAACACTTTGAAACATTTTTTAGTAATAATGTCTGTTCATCTGTCACACCGAGAACGGGCTCTACAGAAAGACAGCCTTCCTTGTTCTGCTTCAAAAAAAAAAGATAAAGATAACTACGTACTTTTTTTCAACAGCTCCATCAGTGGTTTCATATCTACCCACCAGCAGTCACAGGAAGTTAAGAAGAATTTATCCTAAACTGGATTTCACACAAAACCCTAAAACTACGTACATACTCAAAAATAAAGAAGCGATGTGATTCCCCCCTTTAGTATGATGATGACTAAAAGCAGCATCACCAGACACAGTAATACTGCAATATTTTTACCAATGTTATGATATTATTGCAATTTTTTTTTTACAATTTGCGATTTGCTTAGCATTCCAATGATGATTTATCACCTATTTCCAAGTGCAAATTATGTCCTTTATTTTTTTTATGCAAAAAGAGATCGTCACTGTCAGTGTATAGTTCCATCTACAACATCTTTTCCTGTCCACTCAAAAGTCTAAAACTCAAAAAGAGCCGTATTATTATTATTGTTTGGTCCGCTGTAATCTAGTTTCCGCAGCATGAAATCAAACTGAGAACTGAAGGAAATTCAAGCAGCCGTGCTTCTCTCATCTCATCATTCCGGCAGTGCTGGACCGATAAGCAGTGGTTATATAACTATTCGGCATCTCGTTCCACACTTTCTGTTACAACCAGGGTACAGAGCTAACACACCCACTCACTCAAACATGCATATGCACATTTACTGCCGCAACCCAACGCTGAACCCACGCTGGCGTGCCAACTACCGATCACGATGATGACACCAGAACAAAGATGAGGCGGTTACTGAAACAGAAATGTACGTGTCGCTGCAACCTTTGTTCGGTAAACAGAACAAACGAAATGGCAACAATTATCTCTTACAGGACATTCTGGGATCACTTTCTCTATTTTTATTGCATTCAGCAGTTTGGAAGTGGATGGAAATTGTTGCTTAGGAGTCTTTATCTAACCTGTGGTGCTTTTTGTGATCACAAAATGAAGCCCTTTGATTTTTTTTTTTGTAATAACATGGCACATCATAGAAAGCTGTAGCTCTCACTATCCACCTTGCCTTCAGGGGCCACTCATTGGCCTCATTAGAGTGCTGGGAGGCGATTATAAAAGCCTGCCACGACATGACATGAGAGAGGAGCGGAGAGAAAAGAGGAAGGCAGGGAAGGAGATCTTCGCGCTCTTCTACAGCATTTCAGAGCCAAAGATAACACACCTTCAGTGAACCCCAACCAGCTGCAGAACTCTTCCCACATCACGGCTGTGTCAGTGCTTATCAACCTGTAAGAGCCCTGGTTGATAAGTGACAGGTCTGTGATTAGTGATCACAAGCACAAGACCCAATTTAGAAAGTATATTTTTAATTTATGTGACTAGTGAAAGGTATATGGCTTTTCTTTTAATCATTATCTGCATCACTAGCTCCGTGGTTACATAAACATGTGCTGATTTGTCCACCTGAGGACGAAGGTACAGCCTGACGGCTGCAGTCACACAAACTGCTGAAGTAATCATGAAATCGATCGAGCACTGCGGTGCCTCCAGACCGCTACCACCACGTAGCTCCATTAACTGAAACAAACTTAAAAATGATGTACGTGGACTTTGGTGCCACTTTGAATGGATATTTTGTTTATTCCCTGATGGCCAAGAGTTAGGACAAGGACATCAAACTCATCATCACATACAGCCTACACTGATTCACAAATTATTCACAGCAACAGTTACACCAAGGTCCTTTATATTAAAATAGAAAACATAAGATAATATAGGAAAAATAAATACAATTTTGAGAAATGGTGATGCAATAAATGAAAGAAATCTGTCAGCATGATTAAATCGTAAACAAATGTATGAAATTGCAATTATAATTATAATAAAAATATATATAATTATTAAAGAAAATGTTTGTGAATCACTGAAAATGTTTTTTTTAACCCAATGTAAATAAATAAATAACAGAAATGTTTTTAAAGCTTTTCTGTGGGACAAATTGGAGTCATTGCTTGGCCCCTGGGCCTTGTGTTTGACACCCCTGACTTAGGAGAACAATTCAATAAATTCAATAAAAACATAAATTGCATAATCTGATTAGCCAGGGATACAGTAGGGTTAGACATGGCGTTGTCACGGGCTAAATTTTCACTGTTCCCTTTCAGTAGATGGAATGTAATAGCTCAATACTAAGGTAGTTATTTCCTCTGTTAATTGAGCGCGTCCTGGATATCAGTTCTGGCTAAAATCGGTCCGGCTGCTGATTGATACAAGAATATGTGTTAAGACATGCTGAAATACCTCACCTACGAGGCATCCCTGAGGCGTCCTATTCAGAAATCCCAATCATCTCGACTTGTATTTCAGCTATGAATTTTATTTTATTTTTTTTACAATTTATTTCTTCGTTTTTCACAAAATTAAATGACTGGAAAAATTATTGCTATTGGCGTCAGATATTGGCTGTCCTACAAAAAACACGTACTGCCTCAGAATTTCACAATTTGTGCGTTCCTACGTTATTGTCTTTGAATAATTAAAAAAAAACTGTGGCAAGTCTTCACACATCCCCAGCTGTCACTGGGTAGTTTTGTTCAGCCACGAAACGCTCCAAATGTGAACAACTCAAGATGGAAGAAATGCCAAATGCTTAGTATTGGTACTTTTGAAAATATGACTTGAAAACGTCTTTACTGAACTAAATCTTGGTAGCATGCTCTGGTTAAAAACCAGATGGATTTGAATCCATGTTGAATAACTGAAGTTATTTTCAATTGCAATTATTCAAATTGCTTATTCAACTTACAGATGGTGTATTTTTTTTTTTGCTAACAAGAAGACAAATTAGCAATTTCTTTTTCAGTTTAGCTGAGTTGTTATAAACTGTCCAGGATGACCGTGTAAATGCATGAAATAATAAATCTATAACCTCATGTGTAGGCATCAGCGACCTCTGATCCCCTGTCTGCAGATGCACAATGCTTGTGCTACCCCGTGCTGTGAATTGGGACTCTGTTTGTTTTGATGGCTTTGCGAGCTGATGAGTAATGCAATTGTAATCCGTGAGAGACTCTTTGAGCCACAGTGTTGTGCACAGAGACGCTCGTAAAATTATGTTGGTGTGTTCCCTTCACTTTAGGTCAGCTTTGCTGTGGGTGTGTGTCCATATCTGCCAACTAACACTTACATAACCGCAAGGATCCAAGTGTGGGTGTGAACTCAGCACTGACAATCACATGTGATGCTCCAACTCCGGCAAATGATTTACACCTCAAACTTCTATTTCAGGTTCACCTAAAGACAACTTAATCACTTTGCCTCCATGCAATGTTGGCCGAGACAAAGTGAGACTTGTTCTTTTGCTGCCACGCCTCGAGTCCCTGTCAGATTTCCAGTGGTGTTATTTATTTTTCAGCCCATAGGTAGGAACAGAGTGGATAGACTTAGGAGGAATTAGCAGGAGGATGTGGAGATAAACAGAGGCAGAGCCGTGGACATGCACAGGCAGCAGGAGTGTGTGTGCCTCAGAGTGAACTCTGGGCCTGGGTGTGCATGTATGAGCTCGCCTGTTAAGATTGAGAAGCTGAGCTGCACAGAAGTACAACACTGATGATGCCACAGTGTGTGGTTTAGTTTAGTCAATGACAAAGGCATGCACCCACACACGATATAAAAGGCAGCTCAGCTTGATAACGCAGTGAATTCATAAGTGCATTCAGTAAAAAAGGAAGAAGCATAAATCCTATGCTCAAAAGCTCCTTTCATTACATTCTGCACTCAGTCTTTAGAAATATGCTTGAGCCCAGTCGTGTCACGTTTCATGAGTAAGAAAAAGAGCGTGTCACCAACCAAAAACCCTGTTCAAAACTCTAACGCCCTGCATCCAACCACCCCAACGGAGCATCTACACGGTCGTTACATCAATATGAAGTCGTCATTTATACAGAACAGCACATAACACACAATAATCACTGATATTACTTCTCTTCAAAAAGTTCCACCCGCCTCTTTACTCTGTTTAAAGCAGCAGGTGGGCGCAAAGCAGCTGTAAACCACGTATAAATGGCGAAACGAGTGAAATATCTCAGTGCCGAATACGATGCAATAATGTGATAAATGTTCACAACGGTTCTCTCGGCTGTGAGGTGTTTGTGCGTTTCAAGCACACCGCTGCTTCTGTAAAAATAGATGTTTTTTAAACGCGGTTTGGCACGGAGGCTTCTCTTTCCTCTCGCTTCGCAGTTAAAAAGGCAAAACGAGGCTAACACGGCATACAGGAGCGGCTAACATGTCGTTTTAAAAGCCTCATAAATACTAGATAAACACAGGGTGGTTGGTAAAGTTGACTTTTGGGAGCTTTCCACCTACCTTGCAGTTGTAGCCCGTGTCCTTGTTGCTGCTGCTGCTGGTGGTGTCCCGTACAGAGGCGTAGCTGTCTCTCCTCCTACAACTCTGAGCTCTCCTGCGTCACTTGTTGACATCCTATTTTAACCGGTTAAGTAAGCCTTCAGCATTCAGACTGGATTTAGAGAACATCTTAAAAATTTGGTGCGGAATTTAGTCCAAACTTCCCTTGAGAACAGCCCAGGTACCTGTGACCGGGAGAACCACTCACTGCTGGTTAAAGGTCAACTCTTTCCGTGACGGACAGGTGAGCGGCGGGCAAATGAGCCCGGGCAAACAGACCTGCTGCTGAGGCTCTTATCTAGAAACGTCACCCACTTGGATCATTTCCTTCTCTGGTCACTTTGAGGAAAAAACTGCCATTAATGCTTTCTGGCAGCATGCCCTGGAGGCACACCTTTGAACAAAGAAGGAAAGTACTTTTACAAGGCCCTCTGTCAGGCGCGTTTGCAGGATTATTTTGTAATGGGGTGACAGTACAAAGAAGAAAGAGAAATCTGAATAGCTGATCAGAAAAAGAGTGTACAGTAGAAAAATTGGATTACAGTACAGTTGGCAAAAATTTAATTTTTACTTGAAAGTCATAATCCTGCTTAATTGGCCTAACATTACAAATGTCCATAAAAATGTCTTCAAACTAATCTAAGGTGGAGCCCCCCATGCCCAAACTGCTGAACGCACCCCTGCATTCTGCAGACCTTGTGCTATGTGGTAGAGGTGGAGCAGATTGATCCAGATATGACAGCATTGTTACTATCCTGGTATTGGTATATAGGATTGATTCATTGTTTCTAAGCCCAGTATGTAGCCCACTGAACTGTGTTACATTAAATAGGTTTTTTTTTGGAAATGAAGAAAATATACTTCAAACAGACACTATTGTGTGATGTCATGTCTATTGTATTTATAGCCTATAGCACATTTAATTAACAAGTTTCAAAATGCATGAAAAGCTAAAAGGTGTGGTTAACTAATTGTTGTGAGAAGTAAAAGCAACAGTGATTTTGTGGTCGGTAAAATGTGTTCAGAAATTTGCAAACTGATGATGATTCATCTCACAAATCCTGACACATTGCTCTCCCCTATATGAGCAGGCTTTATAGGGTAAAGGTTTTGGTATCTCTGAGAATTCTGGCCTTGTATTCACTTGATATCGGATCAGTGCCAAACAATGCCTAACTCTCCATTTGAGGTTATTTATGATACAAAAACACACACTTAGGTTTATTCTTTCAATTTCTTTGAAAAATAGTATTGCAGTCATTTTCCTGTTGCAGTCAGTCCTTGGGTTTTTCCAAAGAGGTGTTCTGGGTTATTTGTTCTCGCACTCAACAGTTTTCTCTTTCCATTTCTTTGCAAAATCATTTCACATGTGGCTTTTCTGGTTTTTTGTTGATTCATTGTTCGTCCTTTCAGGATCACAGCTTTCACACCAACTGCCAGAAACGGTTTCTGCATGGATAACAGCACCATCTTCCTGCTCTGCCACACTATTGTTGCAACATTTTGTTGCCCATGTGAGAAGGAATGCAGGAGGCTGTTGTTTGTACAAGGATCAAAGTGAAAATGTAAATTTACTGGTGTCAATCAACGTAAAACCAAAAGCAAAATATGAAAATAAGCTGCAAAAGGTCTGGTTAGTGGGCTAAAACCTCAAAAGAGTAGAACCAGTTTCAGTATAAATTAAAGGTGCAATGTGAAAAATCTCACCACTAGATGTCAGTAGTTCACTGTCAGCTAAGTTCTTTTTTCTTACCCCTGCCAAGTGCATAATCCTATCTACAGTAGTTGCTGTAGGACAAATAACTGTCTGCCATTCATCTGTAGTGAGTTCGGTTGTCAGTCTGCTGTTTACCTCAGCTCGCAGTATTTGCCCACGTCTATTTACTCTGGAGGAGGCTGTAAACCTTTGTGAAAGGAGTCCCAGTTGATGAGTCAGTGAAGCTCACTTCTATCCAATGACAGCAGCGGTGAGGTGAGCTGTTGAGGATATCCTACATTTTTCTGTAGGTCAAAACTGATATTTTGCAGCTGTTAGCCTCTGCTAGATGCTTTTATCCAGCACAAATTTTATTTGAAATAGAGCTACCGTTGTTGGGCACGTAGCAAATAAACTCTCATTTGATGTGAGAATTAAATCAAACTGGGTAGGCGTTTATAATAATGTCACACTATTCAGCTTTACTAGGGTATTAATTAGGCATTAACAAGTACTTAATTCATCATTGTTATAGCATTAATCTTCCTTCATAAATACCAAAATTCTGACTATGATTGTTGCTCTCAGTGACGTAGCAGCAGTGATAGCTGCTCACGGTGTAACAGTAATAGATGGATAAACATATGTGTATTTATAAATGACACAATAACGAGGATATTGGTCGCCAGTCTCTAGCCGAATACATAAAACATAAGTAAGCAGATATCCATTTTGACCACTATATTTAACACGGCATCCACAAACCGTGCCTACTCCTATGTATTTTCAATGGATTAATAATAAGCTTATGACAATTCAATTCAATTCAATTTATATAGCGCCAAATCACAACAAAAGTCGCCTCAAGGCGCTTCATAGATACAGAGAAAAACCCAACAATCATATGACCCCTATGAGCAAGCACTTTGGCGACAGTGGGAAGGAAAAACTCCCTTTTAACAGGAAGAAACCTCCGGCAGAACCAGGCTCAGGGAGGGGCGGCCATTGCTCGACTTGGGGAGAACATCGCATAACGGGACTTCGCCGGGTGGACTATAAAAAAGGAGAGAAGTCAGACGCGAGGCACAGTGGTGTCAATCAGAATTATGAGGAGAAAAATACATGCTGTGGAAGAGAGACAGAGGTTAATAACAGATATGATTCAATGCAGAGAGGTCTATTAATACAGCGGTCCCCAACCCCCGGGCCTCGGACCGGTACCGGTCCGTGAGTCGTTTGGTACCGGGCCGCGAGAGTTGAGGCTCAGGTGTGAAATGTATGGTTTTCAGGGTTTTTATCGGTTTTCAGCGTTATTTTGTTATGTTTTTATCGTTTACTCGGTTTTCCTGGGTCTTTTCACGTGTGTTATGAATAAATCTTCTTTTTTACGTACTATACGGCCTAAAAACATAACTACGGCTACCCCAACAACCACATAAATAAAATATGATCTTTTATTTTGTTGTATTTATTCGCGACACCTTAAAGGCTCGGTCCAGTGAAAATATTGTCGGGCATAAACTGGTCCGTGGCGCAAAAAAGGCTGGAGACCGCTGTATTAATACATAGTGAGTGAGAAAGGTGACTGGAAAGGAAAAACTCAATGCATCATGGGAATCCCCCGGCAGCCTACTCTATTGCAGCATAACTAAGGGAGGATTCAGGGTCACCTGGTCCAGCCCTAACTATATGCTTTAGCAAAAAGGAAAGTTTTAAGCCTAATCTTAAAAGTAGAGATAGTGTCTGTCTCCTCGAATCCAAACTGGAAGCTGGTTCCACAGAAGAGGGGCTCGTGAAAAACTGAAGGCTCTCCCTCCCATTCTACTTTTAAATACTCTAGTAACAACAAGTAGGCCTGCAGAGCGAGAGCAGAAGCCTGCCTCTAATAGGGTGATATGGTATCTACACGAGGTCATTAGAGATGAAAGGAGTAGGGGCTCGAGTGATTATTTAAGATCCGTTGCATATATGTGAGGAAGCAGACTATGTATGAGATTCAATGTCATTGGAATTTAACAGGAAGCCAATGAAGAGAAATCTGCTCTCTCTTTCTAGTCCCTGTCAGGACTCTTGCTGCAGCATTTTGGATCAGCTGAAGGCTTTTCAGCGAGTTTTTTGGACATCCTGATAATAATGAATTACAGTAGTCCAGCCTGGAAGTAATAAATGCATGAACTAGTTTTTCAGCGTCACTCTGAGACAGGATATTTCTTATTTTAGAGATAGATTTAGAGACAATCCATCAGTTTGTTAGAAGACAGTAATCAGGGTATATTTATGAGTGCAATAACTATTTTTTATAGTCTAAAAAAATAATTTACTGCACCTTTAGCTTGCAAAACAGAGCTACTGTTAGACCTTAACAGTTAACTACAGAGCAATGCCAGTACTCTATTCTAATTAAACTGGCTGATCCACTTTGTTAAATAGACTAAATGGGGGGAGGCAAAAGGGCTTTCCGTCAAAATCCTTTAAATCCACACACAATCAGGACATGTTTAATTTGAATTTGAGTGCGCTCGACTGTTGCGTAATCTTAATGTTACACAAGGCTTTAATCATTTTCTGTTTTTAATCCAGGCAGACTGATTGAGAGTGCAGTGTGAAAAGAAACCATACGAGGTCAGTATTGCTTCATCGAAAGAAAGTTTGGGTCGTTGTGACCTAAAGTGGAGCAACATTTAGACCATCGGAACTACACGATAATTAAAACGTACAAATATGACTATTTCATTTCATTTGAAAAGACTATGAAAGCTCTTATGTGATCATGTGTTCAAATACAGAATAGGCCTATTATTGGAGAGATGGTGGTGGGGAGGTGACCTGCTTTTATTTGCTCCTGATGAATCCTTATGTCATTTACATATTAACTACAACTACGTCTCACTTTTAAATGTCTCCAGTCGCCTGCTGAGAATTAATTGGTAACCACTGTGTGATCCGGTGTGACTGCGCCCCTCCCCTCCCTCCCGAGGATGCAGGACGGGTTTACGGTCCTGAGTTCTGACTCCTGACGGCACAGAGAAGCTCCGCGATCATCACGAGGACAGTCCATAATCGCGCTCTGGCATCTGATTTCTTTCTTTTAATTTCTTTCTTTTTCTTCTTTTTTTTCTTGCGCCTTTTCTTCCCCCCTTAAAAAACACCCTTCTTCTCTGACAGCATGAAGGAACTCGCTCTTTTGGGATAATTTCAAGTATGGATCGCTTCAAATGTACATTTCCGCGGAGCTGCAGCTGAGCTTTCGTTCAAGTCTGACTGGATTCTCGCAGCGTGATGGATATAAATGAGTTCGCGGTGCTGAAACTTTTTGTTGTTGGGGTTTTACGTGAGTATTTGATTGATTGTTTTTATTTAACTATCATTGAAATCTCCTCCTCATCCTGTCTGAGCTGTAACAGAAATTGCTTCACATAAAAACAGCTCTTTGCAGCCAGAGTTGTTTTCCATGTATCTTCAGATATGCGCACTGGAGCAGGATGCTATTCTCTGATTCCGTGCTGCACATTTACACCTGCAAATGCAAATACCCCTGCGTTGGTCTGTTATATTAATGCGCTCCTCTGCACTGCCCAGCTGCAGAGCGCACACAGTCGTGTTCTCTAGGAAGTGTCAGGAACATCTATCATATCTCATAACTCATGCACTGAAGGGAGGATAAGCAGTGTTGCATCACGGCATCATGCCCCAGTGGACAGACCTGACCTATATATCAGGGCCAGTGTTTTTTTTTGTTTCTTTTTCTGGTACAATAAAATCATGTATGAAATCAGGTTTCCGTGGGGTGCCAAATGTAGATGTTCTGATGGATGGGTTGCGTTTTGCTCTGTACTGACAGAGTGCTCAGTGGTGGCTGCCATCAGTTATAATATGAACCTCAATAACCTGCTGTTGTGACGGAGCCCTTTTGACAGCCTATAACCTATAACAATCAAAATCAGGGAGGTGTAATCCACATAATGACTCGGTGATGAAGAGGAGTTCAGTTGCAGAGACTCTTTCCACGATCTATTGAGCTGTTATATTGTTTTGGCACCATCTTGACACTCGCTGAAAATACCCTTCTTTTCTAGTAGCTACCTCTGTACACCTGAGGTGGATAAAAGAAAAAAAGCTGTGTCTAACACACTGCAGAAAGTTCTTTTTAATGACATTTTAATGCCAGTTAAGCTTGCTGTATGCTGAAGGATGTGGTCAGTGTCTTGCCAGGACCTTCAGCCCACAGTCCCCTGGACCTCTGCCATGTAACAGCTGTCAGCGCTGTAAGGCCAAGAAAAACTTAGATGGACATTTTCTGACAAGATCATCCTTCCAAAATTCCCAGTCTGCTGCAATAAAAAGCCAAAGAAAATTAAATATTATTATGCATGCACTCAGACTGGAGAGATGGCGGAATAGCCGCAGATGCTGCT
Source organism: Haplochromis burtoni (assembly GCF_018398535.1). NCBI lineage: Eukaryota > Metazoa > Chordata > Actinopteri > Cichliformes > Cichlidae > Haplochromis > Haplochromis burtoni. The sequence continues at coordinate 157,945 of NW_024582821.1, forward strand.
ACAACAAGTTATATTCCCATGATGTAAGGACGCACAGCAGCGGTTTCCTGTGACAGCTCTTGTCTGCACCAAAAGATTTTCCCATCAAGCTCCCTATCAGGGAGACAAAGCAGATGCCGTGCGTTCAAAGAAAACCCGAACACACTGCACTGAGTCGCCACCAATTGTTTTCTTTTAGTGGAGGTCTGGCGTATTGGGTGCAGCCGAAAGTAGAGGAGAGGGTCCCCATCTGTGCTGCAGAAAGAGAGTGATTCCCCCTGACTGTGAGGCATCTGCTAAGCCCAGTAAACAGTTATTCATACTTTCTGACAGTGAGGGGAAAAAGCCCCGAGGCCCCTCTGTTTCAGCACCATGTGAAGAAGAAGAAACGAAGAAAAAAAATGCTGTGAAGGTGTGTTTTAAAGCTCTTTTAAAATGCTATTCATAGACCTGCTGGGAGATGGAGCTCTTTTTTTAATGCATGTGGCTGCTGTCTTATCATCTAGACGAGGCAGACATTCACTGCTGTTTAGGAATCAAGAGAAGTCATTTTTATTAATGCTGACTGCTGAAGCAAATAAGGAATAAAGGAAAATGCAACTTAAGGCAAAAAAAGAAGAAGCATAGTTTCATTACAGTATTTTCTCACCATTCACTGACAGGGAACCAACATTAACCATGTTTTTACAGGCTCCCTCAGCTCTAGCTCACATTATCTTCGAACATTTAGTGCAAAACTGACGTGACAGAACAAATAAATGCCACTGCCACTGGTCAGTGTCATCAAGGGTGGTAGCAGTCAGCAAAGCCAAACTCAGCTTAGACCAGGCTTAGGCTGAAATATTTGTTTCATCCCTGGGGTGAATAAAAAAAAATTAAGCTTGTTTTTGTTTTCTTGTCAACATATTCCACAAAAAGCCAAAGCCAGCTGTTGGATTTGAGTTGACTTGACTGATTTTGAAAATTATGTGCTCTGATTAAAGCCGCTTCACCATGGTGAAGCTGGTCCCAAGAGCTAAGCAGTGTTGCGCCTGGTTAGATGGGAGACAGCCTGGGGATACCAGGTGCTGCAAGACTGTGGGTGGTTCAGGAGAAGGAGAGCTCTGAGGTGTTTTCCTTCGCAGTGAGAAAGTATGAATGGGGTAAGCAAGTTGTAAAGTAGTTGGAAGTTTGGTAGTTAGATCCCTGGCTCTGTAGTCTGCATGGGGAAGATACTGAAACATTTGATGTGCATGACTTTAAGGCAGAGAGCTCTTACTCTTAGAAAAGTACTCTATGTGCTTTCATGAATGAGCCATGTTACATACAGAGTAGAAAAGCACTATATAAGAACCAGTCCGTTTACCAAAAAAACCCCAACCTCTTATTTCTGAAGCTAAGTGTGGCTATTAAAAGCTCACTGGCTTATTTGATATCATGGTATTACCTTAAAACAAGGTTGTGAAAAAAAACAAACATGTTTTGAAATATATGCTTTTCACAAGATCCAGTCAATTTAAAAATAATCCCGTGTTCTTAGCAGAGATGAATGGCCTCAAGCTTGACAGTAACACGCTGCTAGTTTTCATCTTTTTATGAGATTTGTTAAGAAAAATATCGGTTACAATAGTGAGACACACCAGCTGTTCCCACAGGTGAAGTGTCATAAGACTGTCCGACGCTGCAGTCCTCTGCCGGGTTAATCTGACGTCATTATACTCAGGAAAGGGCACGTTTGAGTGAAAACCGATGGTGTGAGAAAGCTTTCAGTTTTGCTCGTGAACGAGTCGCTGTTACTGCTCAGCTGTAACAGCGGTGACAGCATGTTCAGAGTGTTGTTAATCTTTCAGATGCCTGTTAAAGTTTCATGCACCATGAGGGGCTTGAACTTTGTCTCCCCGCTCATCCTGCTCATATCAAAGTCTAATGCCGAGGTCTTCCTGAGTCCGGGCTACTGTGCAGTGTTGGTGATGGACCCATTAGTCATGTCTGTCTCTTTAAGGTTTTTCACTCAAAAAACCTATTTACATGTGCATTAGTGATTCATAGATGAAACAAGTAAACATAAAGGTTATCATGTAGTAAAAATGCTGAAATGTTTTCCTTCTCACCGATCTAAATGATGCAGCCCCACAGGAAAAACTGCACAACTGAGGACTGAAGCTTAATGGAGATGAAGAAAAGCTCGATGTGCTCTTTGAGGCACAAAAGCTCCTGCAGGTCAAATAATATGAGGACTGCAAACCAGCAGCTCATTAGCTAATATTTACAGCAGCCGTCATTGCTGCTTGTTTCACAGCTACACAGCAAGAGGGCAGAGTTACCTGGAGACCGGACAGAGGGAAGGTTTCTCGCCTGCAGATCCGGCTCTAATGAGCTCGACTGGAAATGGGAAGTAAGCTGAATGTGTAATGATAGACCGACACCAGTTACTGAAGCCAGGCTTAATGACAATGTGCCATTTTATCCACAGAGGACAAAATATTTTCAGTCGCCCAGTCACTTAGTAAAAATACATACAGTTTATTTCTATAGCACATTGTTCTGTACAAGTTGTACAAAACTTTCACTACGCATTACAGTCACTAAACCGACAAGAAATATAGAGTAAAAATCAAATAAAACAAGACTGCTGAACTAGAACCGGTAAACTGGTTTTTAACAGTGTTTTAAAGTGACTGAGAGACTGAGCAGCTCTTATGTGACACAAGAAAAGCCTCTGTCGCCTCTGCTTTTAAGCTTGGATCTAGGAATATTTTAGACCAGCTAGTTGTAGACCTCAGTGCTCTTTATATCATGCAGTTGACAAAGTCACAACTGAGCCAACATCTAAAGGATTACAATAGTCTAATCAAGAGGTAATAAAAGCATGAATTACTCTCTCAAAGTCATGTTGCTTGGAGGCATACCTCACCTTACAGAAGAGCCTTTGAAATACACTTGTCTTAACAACAGATCTAATCTGTTCATCGGATTTTAAAGCACAGTGAAAAATCACACCAGTGACATGTGGCAGTAACACGTTGAGAGGCCTGTCTTAGCTGTCATACCCATCTAACAGGCTGGATTGCTGGAAGTAAATAATTTCTCTGTTGGTTTTGTTCAGATTGAGGAAGCTTATCTCCAACCATAACTGTACATCTTTAGGACAGTTCACCACAGCCTGAAAGGGAGCATGGCTGTTTGCTTGTGTCGAAGCTGTTTGTTTAGGTTTCTTCAGCACAGAAAGGGGTTTGCAGCAGCTGTGAGAAGGGATCATTCACAAGGCCTGCAAGATCTGCGATGCTGATGATATCACAAACTGTTGTATCGTGCAGATCTAAGACATTAGAAAGGGAAGAGACAGTTTAGAAATGATATAGAGGAAGAGGGCCTTGAACAGGGATTGGGTAAAGTTTGAAGGTCAATCAAACTTTGTCTTATAGTAGTTTTGTTGTATTTGTGATGATTTTGGCTACTGCTATTAAACTATGTACAGGGAAAGATTTCAGTCAAAGTAATCAAAGTCAGCTTCAGTTGTGCAGTGAGAACTGGACACATGAAAGAAGTCTGATGAAACCCCTCGAGTGCTGCCACTTGAATCAGAATGAGTTTCAAAATGGCCAAAAAAAGGAGAAGAAATCTGTGGTTGTGGACGTAGAGCCAAGAAACCTCACAAGAACTCTTCATCTCCCTCCTCATTTCATTTCTACTTGAAGCAAAACCTGGAGAATAAATTATCCCCGGCTTGCGTAACACAAGTCTGCAACAGAGCCCCCCGTGGCTTATTTGCAGCAGTGTGTGTGTGTGTGTGTGTGTGTGTGGGGGGGTTATCTGTCAGCTTCTGACAAGGAAGAAGATTGTGAAATGAAAATGATGATTTCTCTGATTCTGTTCGACATATTTTAAAACCCTATTCTGACCTTTCCATTTGGAGTCTTGTAGAGTTACTGGAGTCCACAGCTGAGTTTTTCTTGTAGTAAAGAGGAGTTTATTAATATTAATAATGCTGGGGAGGGCTTTGCTTTTAATGTTCAGACCTGCTTAATGTCTGTCCGGTCCCTTAAAGGGCTTTCAGACAGGATGTGACAACGACCTCTGAAGTTATTCCTGATGGTTTGTGCCGCTCGGGCGGTGATGAGGACGCGATTGGCCAATAGAAACCTGGCACACAAAATGAAGGAAAAGCTCATACATTATGTTTAATTTGCCTTAATTATTTGATACAAATTTGTGTCGTAGACTGTATATAAATGATAGAAGTAACCACTGTAATGATTTGTTGAATCCCATTCTGAAGCCACAAGTTCAGCGAGGACGTTTAATGTCGGCATTTTTACGCGAGATTATGTGTAATTAATGTGTAGTCACATTTCTTGAGAGGTGCATGTCAAGGCCAGGCTGTAGGTTATGGTTAAGGGTTTCAGATGGGTTTGCGGATATGACAAAGTTACAGTGCAGATTTCCCACTGACCTGTACGTCCCCAGTAAAACTTACGTGTGCTCCCAGTATATCTAAAGACTTTTTAAAGTTTCTTAACTGAGGTATTGAAGTACGCAGATTATTTCACTGATCTAATTGCAAAGTTCAGGTAGAAGTTCTGCACTGTCCTTGTACAGCTCCTCATGTCAGTTTGCTTTAGTCATGCTCTACAATGATGGGATTCATCTTTTCAGGCATCAGTTGGCATTAGTAAATTTTAAATTCTAGAATTTCCTTCTATTTCCTCCATATTAATAAATATTTGTTTTTTAGCTAACAAGAGGACTCCTGAATAGTCTGCTCACTAACCCACACACTGGTAGGCTTCACTGAAAAGATGGCATGGCTGGAGCCTAAATGTGTCTAAATGTTGTGTTTCTAAAGCTAACATATACAGGTGTAATGTGTGGGCACTGGGGCTTTAGCACATGCAACAGTCAGGCTTTCTTTTGTAAAGTAACATTAAATGGGAAATATAATGAATAATTTTTCACAACAGTCATCTTAACGTTCCTGTGTTTTCAGCACCCAGCAGTCCACTGCATTAATATTCATTCATAATACATAATTGGTTATTATAAGCTAAGTGACCAGCCGTATTCGCATTCAGAATTTGATTCGGCTAACTTTTAATTGAACACTTTTGCAGAAGGACTCCTGCACTCGTGCCATCGCTCTCTGAGGTACCGGGCACTAAGAAAGATGATCATTAAAGGTCTTGGATTCATTAATGCCCTCAGAGCACTCCGGTCTGTGCCGAGCCTCTGACTAAGCCTCTCAATTTAAAGTTGTGATAGAGTGACTCTGGGTTTCACATGACAAACTTTCTCTCTGCCTGTGTTTTCCCCTCTGTGCCTCTTCTGCTGTCCTTTCTCTTTCACCCTCCTGTCTCTCAGGCAGACAGATGAGCATTTTTTTGGCACTGTCCGTGGCAGAGGTCTCTCACAGTCCTGGACAACCAGCTGACAGAAAGAGAGCTTTTTACAGCTGCAGCCCTTTAATATAATCTGTGGGGAACGAGGCTAAATGTTAATCTGGCTTTCTTCAGCACTGTGTAAATCACTGATTGGATGCTGACATAGCTCACCACCGTGTCACAGCATTTTCTAAATTACAAGGATTGATGGAGGAATTTAATAAAGGGATTTGTCTGGATGTACACATAATTTCCTCACGTCAGATGTCTATTTATCTGTCCAGCTGTATATCCATCACATCCAGGATGAGATTTTGGCCACAGTCACCGTGGTAATGCAGTCCTCTGCTGTGTGCTGGCTTCTTACTGCAAAGACGGTGCCAAAGGGCTCTAATTAATGGCCAGGACAAGTTGACATGTTTACCACAGATCTCTGCTGTGTGTGTGTGTGTTTACTGCTGCAGTCCTTCAACAACTTTGGACATTTGAGAAAAAGTGCAACTTTTTTCCCATTCTGACTGAAGGGGAGAGAAAATTGAATTTAAAACACTCAGTTAGCTCGAGCATGAGTACCTGTTTGAATCTCATCATGGGGCCAGAGATCTCAGATTTGTCACTGAGCCAATTTTGGACTTTTATTTGGGAAGTAGAGGTGGGTTTTTTTCAGCAGACCTCTGGATTTACAGCGTTGTCTTGTTCTTTGTATCTATGCAACTGTTTTCCGTCTCCATGCCATTTGACGTTTGTTTCAAACCCGACAGAAAGTGGCTGATGTGTCCCGATGGTGTGACGCTGGTTTTGTCTTTCTTCAAATAAGAAGACACAAAGTGGCTTCAGGCTGTTTGAATCTTTGTAGTTTTGAAATTAAATGCTTGTCTGAGGTTGTAGAGTGAGGAAAAACAGATGGAAGTCTGAATTCTAGTGTGGGTTTTACAATTGAAGAAGAGCAGTTGTGCTGTTTCTGCGTGTTCCCAGATTTTTTTAATCATCACATCCATCTTCCCGTCAGCATCCATCCATAACCAGCAGCTTGCACTGATGATCTGTGTAAGGGCACAACTCTTAATGCTCATGTAAGCTGAAAATAAAGCATTTGAAGTAGATCTGCACTCAAAAATATCCTTCACCCTCAACACATGTGGAGCAATACTTCTGAGTAAAATGCAGCTGAACTATATAAACTCAAAAATAAAATCATTAAGGAAAACGCACTTGATACAAACTCAGTTTATTACTAACCGATTACATTTCATTTGACTAGATTCCATAAAATGTAACATTTTACTTATGTACGAAAATTAAATGGACACGTTTTATGTAATCAAACAGCTAAACTCAGCACTTTGGGCATAACTTTTATTTTAGTCTTGGACTCTGTTACAGTAACTTTGTATGATTTACAGTTCATTGAGTTCAGTTTTAATAATACAGAGAAATCCTCCAACATTCAAATGACACTCTCTGAGCAAGCACTTAGTGTCAGAGTGAAGGAAAAACTCCACATCTGTGTGACAGCCATATTAAGAATATCTTCATCATAAATGACATCACAGATATCAAAGAGGAGGATAACCTGTCGATCGGTGGCGTGCTTGGATCCATCTGAAGCTTCAGTGTTCGGCTCAGTGGATTTATCGTACATTCACTGACCTCACTATTTGAAACTTTGTTTAATGTGAGCATCCACAATTGTCACACTGTATATATGGCAGAAAATGAGGAAAAGCACAGTGGGTCCACTTTAAATGAAAGCGCTTCATTTAGATATTCCCCGACAGACAGAAATGTCGAATGCTCGGCGCTCCCACAAACAAGCCGTGATAGCTCATCGACAGATTGCCCCCATAGGGGCCCGTTTTCTGTTGAAGCCTGGCTGTAATTTTCCTCTCCACATGGTAAATGGACTGCATTTATATAGAGCCGTTACCCCAGAAGCCCATTGCAGTGTGTCACATTCACCCACAACATGCTGCTCCACCACCTCAACTGCTAGTGCCCTACATTTATACAAACAGTATAATGGGAAGGGTAAGAAGAGCATTTATCTGCGGAAAATCCCTTGTCATGGTTTCTCTCTTCCCCATCACTGGTATTTTATTTCTGTCTGTCTCCGTCCTGGCCATCCAGTAGTCCCCCTCTTCTCCTCCTCATCTTCCTGCTTTTGTTTGCCAAGTACCCAGAGTTCCTCTGTGTCTTGCACATCTGTCTCATTCTCCAGTCTCGTCTTCCTCTCCCTCCTGCTTGACCCTCAGATCCCCTCAGAGGGAAGACTCCACTCTTGATAGAAACAGCCTGGATACTCCTTCTCAAGCCTAGACGGGGTTATGGTGGGAGCAGAGAAACAGCTTGTGTTGTCAGACCAATTATTTATACCTTCTGTAAACAGTCTCACCAAGAGTGGAAGCATTCTAGCTTGTTTTCTCACCCATGTAGTGCTGTCCAGGCATGGCTTGAAGTGGGTGGGAATCACGGGTCAGTTTCGGAAAGTTAAAAAAATGATGGATGGATATTTGGATGGGAGTTTCCATAACTCCATCAGTTTCCATCAGTTAGGGGAAACAGTTCAGACCCGTTAGGAGAGTGGAAACCCCCCCCCCCCCGGGTTTAATCTGTACTGAAGTGAAGAAGCAGTTATAGAGAGGTGATTTTTAAGACCGATATCCATATTTGTTGATTTAAAAATCTAATATTACAAGATATTGACCAATATTTTCTTTTTTGTCATATACAATAAACATAAACAGATTTTCTCAATATTTATAATGTTTTTATTCACTGGTTTGCGCTTCGCCAGAATCTGCTCGGATCAGCTGGTTATCCTGTTTGTGCCAAATATGTGTTTCCAACAGGTTGCTCAGTGCACTCTGGTGGTAAAAGGTGTTTTTACATATTTTTGTTTTTACAGTCATTCTCTTCTTTGATTTTAAAATTTTCATTTAACGTCTGTTATAAATGCCAAACCAGCAAAGCTGCTATTGGCCGATAAAATCAGCCAAATGGGTCGGGCTCTAACAGTATTACTTTCTAATCTTTGCTCTTGTTTAATTTTAGCCATGAAAAACCAGTTTGGGATCCAGAAAGAAATGGTGCCAACATTTGAACAATCACCTCCCTTCAAATTTACCTCATTTGTTCCTTTTCAAACTCCCCAGTGGTTTTTTCTGCCAACATCTCTATTGTTTAGTCTCCTTGACAGAGTCACTGAATTAATTTCTGTTTGCCTCACCTGGCACTTCAGCTGGTAGGTGCATAATAATCACTCAGCAGGCTGTCACTCTGGCTGTGCCTCACTATAAATCCCTAAGGCTTGTTCCAATGGGGGCCGAGTGAGAATAGAGACTGATCACCATTTTTTGCAATTTCACTTCTCGGTGTAAAATGATTTCCTTTGACTGGGAAAGAAAAAGCTTTCCAAAGAAAGCTGAATCCATAAAAAAGTCACATGTGTGTCTGCCAGGGCATTTTCAGATCTGCAATAAACATCTGAAGCTTTTCATCAATTCTGAGCCTTCTGCAACAGCAGCAGCAGCAGCAGCAGCTGGCTTCAATGGTTGACTGCTGAGAAATCCAGATTTATTTTACTTTAGCAGGAACCCTCCTGTCATTGACAGATGCCACGTTGTGCTTTGAGCGATGTCTCCAAATATGGCGACCAATATTTGATGGATATGAGTTCATAATTGCAAACAAGAATTTTCAAACTAGCTGCAACAAAGTTATTGCTCAAGTTATTAATTAACGAGGAAGAGCGGAAGCATAAAGCGGAAAAAGGTAAGAGACATATGGCAGGTAGTCTCATCTGCTGATTTTTTGAGTTAGGAGTTTATACTGGCAACCTCTGAGTTCCCTTTAAGAGAACATGTAATTACAACGTTTAGAGCTCAAACAGGTCACGTGGCTCAAACTGTGTATAATGTCATATTAACAGACCAACAGACAATTATCACTGTCAACTCTATGGATGTTTGGCCAGCAGCTTCAGCTTTTTCAGTTTTATCAATTTTATTATTTATATAACACCAAATCACTACGACTGTTGCCTTGAGTCAATTAATTAGAAATCCTTGAATAAACCTGTTTGAAAACAGTCCCCTGTTTTCATATGGGACAATTTTAAACAGAAAATGAATGTGGAAATACTTAAAATATCAGCCCGTCGAGGTCAACTTTTAGTGCGAAGGTCACCACCGGTGCAGAACGCCGTCTGTGAAATTTCCAGCGGCGAGAGGACAATGCATTTTTGAGGCTAACAATGAAATATTGAAAAATCTGCAGTGTATAATGAGTGAGTGACAAATAAAAAAGGACCTTGGCACAGAATTGAATCCGCACTTTCACTTCAAGTAAATATGTACTTTGAACTTATTAATGAAATATGAAAAAAACAGTGTAGGGAGCATAAACTCTCTGTGTCTGCTATAAAAGGCCAGTTTCTCAGACACAGCACGCACTGAGCAAAATCGATACAGGATTTACTGTCTCACAGTTTATCCCAGGGATCACACAATGGAGCGCCAAAAGAAACTCACCAGGACAGCTTTTCTTTTGGAGTTTTTTGCGGTGTGACTTCACATGACCCAAACAGGTCAGCCTTTCTATCACAACAACATCCTCCCGTTGCCTTTTTGTTGGATCAGTACCCCACAATTGCCACTGCACTCCAGCTGCCTGTTAGAAGGTCACACAGCTCCAGCGATAATAAGAATGATTGACAGCGTGTCTGTCTGTGTGTCACAGTTATTACTGCTGGAAAGGGCTAGGGAAATCAGTGTTAATGGATTACAAATTCTGGTTTCTGCTCTGAGAACAGGTCAGCATTAATTTCAGGAAGAAGGAGAAGTACTTCTGGCACATTGGCTTTAGTATCTTAAAATTTTTTATCACAGTCAAAAAGCGCTGCCAGTAGTTGGGGGAAGCTTTCTGGAAACCAAAGGGAAACAACCAATGTGTGGGTAACCTTCTGAGTCAAAGAGAAAATAAACTAAATCAGGAAAGAGGGTTGGAGATAAGTAGCAACATCCTCTTGGCACAAACACTTGTGCTAGCACTGCATTTGAGGCTACTAATCATCTCAATCTGTTTGTTCCCCAAGTTTTGTTTGACTATAGGAAGGATCCAAAGGTCTCAGAATTCATTCAACAATAATGGGAGCAAATGCTACTTAAAGCATTTGACAGAAATCCCCGTTCCATCCATTTCCTCAGTGTTTGCTCAAATCTCAGCTCCGTTTCTGGCCTTCACTTTAAGATTGCTTCTGCTGTAGTTAAAAAGCTTTCTATTTAAGTGAAGGAAAAGCTATCACCTCCACAGCTGTCTTGGTGACCTTGGCACGATAACCTCACTGTTTGAGGAGCTGCTCTCCTGGATCTTAGCACAGAAGGAAGGCCAAACAGGGAAGAAGTATTTCCCAAAAGCAGGTGGCTTTAATTTTGGACCATCTGTTGGACTACTGCTTTACCCCCTCCCCCAGCCCCAACTAACTTTTGATTTTGCCAAATTTGTTTCTACACTGATTATGATTTAAAGAAAAATCAGAAAATTACTGTTTTCACAGATCTCTGATCTTAAAAAAAAAAAAAAATCCACTAACCTCTTGCTTCTTCCTTAGAAGTCACAGCAAACTAAACAGACATTTTCCTTCTGAGTGTTATGTGCTCATTGATCTAGCTTGCATCAGTTGTTTTTCCTGCAGCTGGTGAACACAGGGGGGCGGCATGCCTTGAAAGGCCAAAAAGTGAGAGATCTTCAAAGTCTCTTCAAAGAGTAGAGAGGGTGCAAACATCATTCAGTCATGCATACTAAATGGTGTTTGCAGATAAGAAATTATTCAGACATGCAAATTTTACTTGGTTCACCTCATCTGCCTTTAGTGTTTTTTTTCCACAGAAACACTGAATGGGTTTTCACTGTGTTTTTACAGCACTCAGCACCAGAAGCAGCTTTTAAATTGAACAACTTAATACTGTACGAGTTCGGGTGTGAATTTGTCTGAAATCTTTTGCTGGGTTGGGAATTGGGAATTGATTAGCCAGCAAATCAATACATCTAGTTTATTGTTCAAGGGCGTACCTCAGGGTTCTATTGTAGGCCCATTATAATTAGCATATACATATATAATCTTTCAAGTATGCTTCCAGCTGTGTGCTTCTGTCCAATCTTATTTTAAAAAAAGATTTTGGGGCTTCTTCTCTTTTGGACAGGTACAGTGAAAACTGACAGAAAAGTGAAGGAAGACATGCAGCAAAGGACTGGGAGTCAAACTCCAACCTGGGCCGGTTGCTCTCAGTCATTCGGCATATAGTTGTCTGCTCATCCCACTGACCTAAACCGGCACACTCCTGTCCAATCTTGTTTACCCCAAGTTAATTGTGCACAAATCCCCATCGTTGGTTGGCCAGGGCGCATTTCACTTGTCTTTTCATCGCTCTTAGTCACCCTTTGTCCTGTCTTTTCCCTCTTCCTCTACATCTATCTTTACAAACCTCAGCATCTCGAACCATTTATCTGCTGCATGGAAAGAAAGGCGAGGCATCTTGCAGTAGATAGAGAGCATGACAAAGAGGACACTTGATTTGTTTCCCTTTTAAATTTCTCTGATGAGATAAAAAAAAACTCCAAAAAAACAAAACAAAACAAAACAAAAAACAGGACACAATATAGCTGCAGGCATAGATACAGAGTCAGACAAGGCTTCCCTAATTTCCTGTTTAGGATGCATTATATAATCTTTCCCTGTGTTCAAACTAACAGAAGGTTTTTTGTCATGTCGTGAAATTAACCTAATTATCTCTTTAAAAAAACTCATTACCTTTCTGTCCCAGTGATAATGATGAGGAGGAACTAAAATAAGACTGATTTTTATTTAATCCCTATCACTTCCGGCTATGGTTTAAATCTTTCTGGACAGTTTTGGCAGCTCATCTACTTTATTTCATCTTCTATTTCTTCTCACCTATATTTATCTAATCTAACAGATAGTAGATGACAGCACAGACAGAGCCAACCAATGCTCAGCTGTCAACCACCACCTGCTAACACTTCCATTTATTACTCTCACACTTCAAAATAACTCAGCTTTGCCTGCATAATTTACTCTCTTAATGCTGTTTTTATGTAGTTGCCTTTTGGTTTGAGAGCAGGAGGTAAAAAAAAGGATAAAAAGCAGTTGAAACTGTGATGGCAAAACAAGTATTTAATGATCATTGCTTATAACATTAAGTTAAAGAAAGGAAAGCTAATAATTGCACCCTGTTAGCATTTTGCTAATTTAAACCCCCACATGCGGAGAATTTAATGAATATTCTGCCTTATGGCTAATTCCTTTGGCTGTACAACGAGGAACATGCTCAGACTTAATTATCCCAGTTTTATTACATTTATGTTTGGTGCCTGTGTCTTTTCAGCTAGTCGGTTATTATTAGCTATAAATAACAGCTTTGCTGCATTTCCAAATTAAAGGGGCAGTAAATGAAACTGTGTCCACTCCTTTATTTTCACATTAGTTTGTTAGTCCACTTGTGACTTAAAAGCATCTCTTGACTGTAGCCAGTAAGAATAAAGCATGCAGTGACCTGCTGGGGTGGATTGGCTGGAAGCTAACTGGGTCTGAGGCCTACCGTGAACAAGACTTTGAAGAGACATGCCAGAGGTGAAGAAGTGACTCACTGTAATGAGTGAGGGGAGAGATTTATTTTCAAGTAGTGAACAACAGAAATGCATGACCGATATTAATTGCTGATATGAAGCAAATTGCTTAAAGCATATTCATGTCACGGTAATAGAAACATGAAGCAAATGAGGTGAGGAGCAAATGTAAAAAATATTCAGGTGAAGTGAATTGTGTGAGTTGCTGAATCTGTTGAAACACTCAAAGATGGTATACTACAAAGGTATACTACTTGAATGTTGAATGAATTTGTTGCTTTCCACATGGTTTACTGTTAGCTTGATAGCATTTAGCAGTTTAGCCGAGGTGCTCTGCAGACAATGCTGTCAGATGGCTCTGTAGCTGTATTGCACTTAGTAAACAATTTATCCTGGAAGAATACCACTAATGTACGTCTGCTTTACTTCCCAAGTTAATAGGTGAAAAAAAATAATTTATCACTTCACATGTTCATTGATTTTAAAGGCACAGTGTGTAAAATCTTAGCAGTAGATATCAATAGGTTGCAATCAAATGAATTCTGTTTTCTGAATAATCTTATCTGTGGTGGCTGCTGTAGGACAAACAACTGTGGCTGCCGTTCGGTGGTGAATGTAGACTTCTGGTCCACTGTTGTTTACATCTCTCTCAATGTGTGTGCACATCTATTTACTCTGGAGGAGGCTGTAAAACTTTGTGAAAGGGGTTCGATACGAGCTTGCGAGTCAGTGAAGCTGTGATTTCAGTTCAGGAGATGAAGCTTGAGATAGAAGAGGAGGAAGAGGATGAGGTGGAAATCAGGGAGGAACAACAGCAGTGTTGAAGGAAGGGGCAGATGAAGAGGAGGAGGAGAAAGCCATAATAAGAAAGAGATGATGAAAATATAAATGAATAAATGTTAAATGGTCATACTTTGATCTTTAAATGAAAACATGATTTATAAAGACACTACACGTGTAGCCGTACACTAGATACATAGATAAAACACAATTAGACAGAACAGCGATGTCCACCTCGGGCTCTGTATTCAAGATGGCGGCTTTGGGAATACAGCGTCCACAAGCTGGCGCCTGCTCCTATGTATTTTTAATGCACTCATTCGAAGTTTATGAGAATGCATCAGTTTGTAGGAAGATGTAGAAGTAAAACTTTAAAATGAATTACTGTGCCTTTAAGGATGTAACTGCCTATTTTAGTTGCAACTGTGACAAATGCTTTATACTCTGTAATTCTTTGACTTTGTTCATAACCGCATTGATTTGATTATATTGTGATGATCTGTGTCTGATGTTTGACCAGCTCCATCCACAGCAACCAGGAAAGGCCTCATTAGCATACAAGTAGAGCTGGGCGATATGAGATTTTTTCATATCACGATATGTTTTTTTCATTTCAGGCGATAACGATATCTATCACGATATAAGCCAAATAACTATATTTGTAAGATTTAAATGTGCCGTTGCTCACAAGTAAAATGTGAAATAATCAGCAGCTTGTTTTTATTTAAATATTTATTTCCCATAATAAGTTCAACAGGGTAGATGTACTTAAGGAACATGAGACTTTTTCAGATAAATAAAGGCAAATATTGCAAACTACACAAAAGGCAGCCGCTAAAGCGTTTAAGTTTCAAAATAGAACAAACGAAACAGACTAAATTGTCAATTCCACTTAGAAACAAAATATTAATTCTAAAAATAAATCTTAGTTTGTTTTACAGAAGAACAGACAAAACTGACTAACTTTTGTCAATATCAAATAAACTGAGAACTAAAAGGAAATTCTCAATCTCTCCTTGTTGTATAGCTTAGCTTTTAACATTTAACAGTTACTTTAGTCTGACAAAAGCCGAATGACGAATTAGCGCTTCCAGTCAGAGACTGAGGCTACGTCCACACGTACACGGGTATTTTTGAAAACGGAGATTTTCCGTTTTCGTTTTAAAAAATAATCCCGTCCACACATAAAGGCAGAAATGAAGGAAAACGCTGCTATGAACATGCCAAAGCAGCAGGTGGCGCTAGATTCCTAACCGTGCAGAAATATTGGCCAATCAGAAGTCTAGAAGCCTCGGTGGGAAAAAGTAAACAAAGCTGGGGCATAGAAGCAGAACCGAGTCGTATGTGTGGACGGACAGTAACTGTGTGTATATGTAAGCATTTAAACACTGCAGAGAGTAGAATTAACAGTAACAGTATTGTAGAAATTCATTTCACCGAAACAATAACGTGGCGCACAGTGTGACGCATGCACCAGTTTATTGTATTTCCAGACTTGCTTTCGGCACAATTTACAGTGCACGCTACTCTGTTTTTTGTCAGACTTGAAATAGCCGAAATACCTTCACACTACGGAACTTCTATGGCTCTTCCGTTCGACAATCTCTCCGGCATTGGAACCATCATCTGTTTTCTCTTCGGTCACGCTCGGTTGATTTTTCTAGTCGGCACACTCATTTCCTCCATTACCCGCTGGCTGCTTCCCAAACAAACACACGTGCGGCTTGGCACTTGTGCTGATACGTAACAAGTCACGCGACGTGACGCTGCGGCTGTGATTGGTTCGGCTCTGCGCTACTTAATTTGGATTGGCTGACCTTTTTTTTTTTTTCTTTTTTTTAAGGAGGACAAGAGCGCGAGGTCTATCGCGATAGCTTAATTTCTCTATCGAGTAAAAGTTATATCGCGATACATATCGTTATCGTTCTATCGCCCAGCTCTACATACAAGTGTGTGTGTGCCACTTGTCCTGACAAGCTGGCTCTCATCAGCAGCAGTCGTAGCCCCGGTGAACCTCTGTGAAGTGCAACCTGAAGGGTTGATGAATGGGGTGAAAACAGGCAAGCGGCTGGTTGAGTGAATGAATGCATTACTATCATTGCATGTGTGACTGATGAGACATTTAACGATTCGATTGTCTGTAATGAGAGGCTGTGAATAAAATAATTAATGATAAATAGATTTCTGCTCAAATGTTCCATTTGCATGTATGATGAACACAGGCTGTCAGACATACGAGGTTCACAGCTCAGCTCCTTCAGTTTCACACAGTTACAGAGTCAGAGTAATCTTTAGTAAGTCTGCACATAAAAGAAATTCATCTCGGCATGTGTACACTTCACACGCTCTACATCTCACAGCCAGTACAGTATTTTGTATTTTGCATTGCTGCTATTCATCCCCTTTGCAGAGGTGGAGAAGAACCCGTTGGTATGCTTCACTTCCAATTTGTTTTTCAAAGTCTGCACTTTTCTACACATGTGCCCAACTGCTCCACAGAGTCATCTGGATTCAAACTTTAAAAATTCACTGTTGTTGGCTTAGATAATTAGCGGTAAAATGAGTCGCTGCTTTACAGCTCAGTTTAGCATCTGTTAGCTAATTGTGTTCACTAAAAACGCTCTCATCAACCTGCCTGCCCCGCATCAAGCAGGTGAATAAAATGGAGCATTAAGCTGCTAAAAGAAGAAATATTAGGTTTAGATGAGAAGAAGCTTATTAGTTTATGCTCTACTTAAACTAAAAAGCTGACAGCAGTCTTGATTCCTATTTCCCAAAATGTGATAGGAACTTTTTAAAACTCATGAGCTGGCTCCAAATGCAGCTAATGTTGCTCTGTGGTCTGTTTTGCTGCAAATAAGTTGTTCCCAAACAAGTAATAAAAATCTTGGGGGGGTAGTTCAAAGCCACTCTGGCAGTATTTCATCTGCCTTTTAAATCTAATACTGAGTTTGTTTATCTGTCAAAAGCCAGGACGAGAAATTCACTAAGCTGCTATAATTCATAATCACGAATCATTACATAACATCCAAATCTCTCATGCACACATGTAGTCATGATGCCAATTCTCTTGTGTTTCCAGTTCATAAAGCTGATACAGGGGATTTACTCTCAGACCTTCTCCTGCTGTTACCCTGAGCGCTTACTGGAGGGAGACCTGCTGTTAGCTTGTTGGCTGCAGGTTCGTCAGATCCTCCATCCAGCTTGAATTCCTCAATAACTCAGAAGTTATTCTGGACTTCCCTTTGGCTTATTTGACAGCGGCATGTACAAATGATATTATGGAAATGAGAAGAACACCTGCATGTGTGCAAACTGATACCAGCTACTGAAGCAGTCTTAAATGAAGCAGATGCCTCCTGTAGTGTGTATTTGGTCCTGTCTCCTTTTTTTCTTCTCTTTCACCTCATCCCCAGCAGCTCACATGGCTGCCCCTCCCTGAGCCAGGTTTCTGTCTCATTTTCACTTTTATATTGTGGGGTCTTTATCTTACAGCACAGTAAAGTTCCTTTAGGTGGCTTGAGGCATTATATTAAAAACCAGACTAGTCAAATGAGTAAAACTGCACAGATTTACAATATTACAGATTATTACTCAATTAATAAGCGAGTAAAATTAGCAGTGGTATACCAAAACATACTCATTGTTTCCATTTACATGGCTTCTGCCAGTAATTTTCATCCACTTCAGGTATGAGGATTTGAAGAAGATTGATTAATGCAGAAGTGCACTGGTTTCCAAAGTGTTCTCATCCCAGAGAATCAAATACTACCCTTCTGTCACACTGCAGGCACAGCAGGCTTCGAAGCAGCAGCCGTGACAATATGGGGTAATTGTCGATATTGGATATGGGGATCGGAGGGTTAGTGGAGGAGTAAGTCAGTTTGTTTGCAGTTC
>NW_024582821.1:177267-199870 GCF_018398535.1 Haplochromis burtoni
AAGGAAATGCCAAGATAGAGGGAACATTGCTAATAAAGCGAAATAATATCCACGTGTGTTGAGTATAAGATCATTAGGTAAATATTAGAAAATGATAATAGGTTTCTTTAATTAAGGAAAAGTCATTGAAGCACAAATATGAAAACAATAAATTGTGGAGGAGAATTAAGAAAATAAGAGCACGTGTGAAGATTTGTTTGCTTTCACTGCCGACACTGCTGGCTTACTCTTATGCTTGATGTGCAGTAAATGTGGAAAGATGTTCCAAGAACAGCGAGATATCTCGGTGTTTACAGGCCTGAACTTCTATGTAATACTAAAATGTGCTCAGTTTAATATGAGTCATTTGCGCAAGTACAGCTAGTACTCACAACGACCTGCACAGCTTTACAGCCACCATGTTTCAGAGCGGGCTTACACATCATATTAGATTTAATTCCCCTGTTTCTCTGCCTGTCATCCTAGCACCTCCGTAGCATAGTGATTAAAATATTTGTGCAACACACAAAAGACTCCCAAGACTGTGAGGAAACATGAACTGAGAGACTTACATCAGTCTTGTATAAAGACATGTGTGAAATCGATCGCCTTGCAAATAAAGGAGCAACTAAGAGAAGTTTTCTTACTTTTTACCATAAATGCAAGAAAACATTGTGTTATTGTAATGTTACTGTTACTGTTATTGTAACGGGCGACCGTGGTCCAGGGGTTGGGAAGCTCATCTCGTAACCGAAAGGTTGCCGGTTTGATCCCCAGCTCCTTGGGCAAGACACTTCACCTACCGCCTACTGGTGATGGCCAGAGGGGCCGATGGTGCGATATACCTCATATATGAATACAGAACTTTGGTTAAAAATAATTCTATTCATAGTAAAAGCTGCTGACCTCTGACCTCTGCCTTGGACATAGCCACTTATAGGAGTGTGATGTTAAAGTCAAGCCCTTCGTACAACAACGTCTTCAAATAAGTTGGTCCTGACATTCAATATGTTTCCTTCAAAACTTTGAAAAGGTGAGACTGATAACTGTTAAGACACTGGTTCAAAAGCGCTCAAAAACGTTCAAGAAATAAAGGAAAAAAGAAAAAGAAAAAAGAGTGCTCAACGGTAAAAATGTAATTCACCTTTGTGTACTTAAAAAGCGCCACAGTTCACTTTCGCTGAATATTAACAAGCGCTATGATGACCTTATAGAGTCCAGACATGGGTCACATGCTCTGTAGCAAAAACAATGACATATGTGACCATACGCGGAAGATGGAACAACAAGCGGGGAAGGTCAAAGGTCATAGTTAAGAAACAACAGGGAGAGTGTAGAAATGAATTTATTCTAATCGTGTTCTTGTTTGGTTTTCTTTACAGTCAATGTCGGGATGATGAGAGGACTGTCAGGTGAGAATATCCATCCATTTATCTGAGCATCTATTCATGCATCAGTAAGAAGGACAGTAACAGTTGGGTCAGCAAAAACAGTTCAAATGAGACATATTGAATGTGATGGTTCAGCTGATGACAGAACATGAGACAGCTCATAAACGATACATGAACACAAGCCAAACAAGCATGAGCGTCCATCTTTACCATGCTTCATCTCAGTTATTGTTCAGTTTTTCCAAAGTCACGCACACAAAACAGGACTTTTGTCTTCTGCTGTCTTTCCTCTCAGCTTCCGACAGTTTCAGCACAGAGCCCACTCCCCCGCGGGTGAGGAAAGTCTGCAACGAGTCCCGTCTGCAGTGGGAGGTGGAGGTCTGTGGAGAGGGATTCAAGGAGGACATGACTCACATAGATCCACAGAACTGGTGTAACCTCACACACTTCATCAGGTACCACCGCATTTGAAGACTGACGCTGATAGGCTGTTAGCAGGTTGCAGGCGAAGTCAGTTCACAGTGAGAGCAACAAACAAATGGAACAGAGATATCTGTAGCCCCAATATTATTCTTTATAAAAGTAGATTAAGACTAAATAAATTAACTTTAACAAATTTAAAGTCTTCAAATATAGAAACTTTATACTTATAGTTGGACCACACAGTAAGGGGTCAGAATTTATAAAAAAGATCACAATGTTTTATTTAATCACAAAACCCAAACTCATCAGGAAAATGTTTACTGAAGTCATAAATCAAGTGAGCAGAAGCATTATTTTCTCGTAGATTTCTTTACAGCTCGACTTCTTTTATTTTTCCAATAGCACAAGTCGCCCCCTGCTGGCCATTAAAAACATGCCTATGCTGTGACACAATGAAGGACTCCTGTCGAAAAAGGGAAACTACTGATAAGCCTAGCGGGAATAAAATCTGAGGCTGGCAACGAAAACAAAGTTGTGTATATGCTGTGCGAGGAGCATTGGATGATGTTAAGCTGATTTAATACAAAACTGCCATTAAATTGTAGAAACAAGCAAAGAAAAAAGTAAAGGGTCACAAGTGTATAAAGTACATCAAAAACCATCTGCAAGGGATCTAAAAAGCTCTACTGTTGTTTTATTTATGTAACATAAATTAGACGGGCTGCAGCCGTCATCGCTGAGGTAAAGAAACGTCTGTGCAGCATCCGTCCAGCTAGTAATGACCTACAGTTTAGTGTGGTTACAGGAAAAAAAACGATCAGAGCCTGCAAAGACTGGAGGATATAAAAGAAGGAATTATGGACACTTTTGCTTGAAGACCTGCAAGCAAGTGAGAGGGAGCTGCAATATTTGTGTCAAACTATATCAATCAACCTGTAATCAGTGAGTTGATGGTGGTAATGCTGGGTATCTGTGCACGTTTAATGTCTGCCAGTATTTCTTCAGCATTCTGCATAGTCGTGCACTTATGTGCATCAAGTATCTCAGGCATTAATTTTGACACACGCAGTATAAGTTCAGTTTTAATTGCAGGTTAAGGAATTTATCGCAGCTGGATCTGTTTTTGTAGAATCCCCAAATGGCTCATCCTAAGCACTTGTTCTCCTCCCATATGTTCCCAAGGAGATTCAGCCCTGCACCTGTTTGCCTGCCTCTTATATAATTGCTTGCCTCTCTATAAATTTGTGCTTTTTATTATAGATTTCTTTATTAATTATCATTTCTCTTAACAGAGGAAAGATTTCCTCTTTTTAAAGACTGAGGTCATAAATTCTTCCCGCTCGCCTAAAATGAAGTGGTGATCTTGAGAATAGTGGACACTCTCTGCTACGGACGCACATCTTTGGAGTAAATGAAAGTGTCGCCTTACATTAGCGCAACCTTAATTTGACAATGACAAAATAGCACATGTGCTCTCCGGAAAGAGCACTGGAAGCTGCTTTTACAAGGTATGCCAGAGGATATTTGTCATTTTGCACAAAGCAGCTGCTAATGATAAAATACATCTGGACACCAAAAAGCCACCCACATTTTAAAGCTTTTATCTTTATCATTCCTCTTTTTCTCCACTATTGTTCTCTTCCTGTCAGAGTGCTGTATACTTGTAATTTCAGTTGGTGAGCTGTTAGCTGTGCATTGATGCCAATTTCCAAAAAAAACCCCAAAACACTCAGACAGATAGACTGTAATCCATCTCGGCCTTCTGCAGCTGGTTGAATGTCTGTGGGTTGGAGAGCCGTTGGAGGCATGCCTCCAAAGCTGGAGCTGTTTTTTTTTTGGTGTTTTTTTTTAAAAAAAAAGAAAAAGTCCTGACCACCCATCTGCATCTGTCTTTATCCAGCTATTCCATCTCATTCCTTTCTCTGACCTTTGACCTCTTGCAGTCTTTGCCCCCCTCCCTTTACAACAACTGCAGAGGCTGAAGGCGCAGGAGTCAGCTATAAGACCGGTATCTTGCATAATAACACACACACACCGGAGTCTAAATAATGGTCTGAGTCACTGATATGAGGCAAGATTTCTGGGAATAAGGGCCACCACCTTCACCAACTGGTCATATCCTGTGTTTTCCATTTTAAATCGTTTTCTCTCTGTTTTTCTTGGAAGACTTGTCAGAGCTTCATGGTGATTTTCCTGAAACAAAATATATTTGTGCTGTTGGCTGCAGAGTCCTGATTAACAAATCAGGATGGCTTTGTCAAATTGTGCTCCGTTGAAGACTTTTTTTTTTCATGTTGAAGATTGGACATAGAAATTAATTTAAAAAGCAACTTAACTTAAATTCAAATTGGCTGTACAAGTAGCTTGTAGACAGTTGTGAAAGAAGCCTCCCACAAAGACTTATAACTGGATTCTTCAGTCCCTCAGTCAGACAGTTTTGGCTTTTTCTTTTGGATTTCCTTCACATTATTGTTCAGCTTCACTACTGCGGCTCTCATGAACTGCTCAGCACCAGTTAACAGACTGGCAAAACATGACTGCTGATGTTCTTAATACAAATGTGGCCATTAGTAGCTAAAGAACCAAAACCAACAAACCAACGCTGTATTTAATTTCATTTTATTTAGAACTTAGAAACTGTGGATTTACTGGTTTAACAAGAGAAACATTTTAAATTAATAATTTGCTCACAGTGGGGATAGAGTGCTGCTGACATAACCTGAGGACATAGCCAGGCGGTGACTTCAATGATCTCCTCATTCCCACGGATACAGCCTCTGTAGAGAAAACAGAGTCTAGGCCCAGTTAAACAACTCCTGAACGAACCCCGGGGGTTTATGAAACTCTTCCTGAGTTTCTTAAGGCTCTGGATGTCGTGGGGCTGACTTGGTCGCACCATCTTACAGAAGTTGTGGGTGGTGCCTCTGGACTGGTAGACTTGGGTGGTGGTTCTAGAAGATAATATGTAGCGTGTGTTGTAACTTCAGGGAGACCCAAACACTGGACCGGTTCTGTTTTGTGTGTTGCAGATGATCTAGTTCTTTTTAAACTGTAGCAAGAACTTGGTCTCTCTCAGTCACTATTTTTTGATGGGTGTTGGACTCTATCAGGCTGCCCTTTGTCATTTTGTTCAACTTTTATGGACAGAATTTCTAGGTGCAGCTGAGGCGTTGAGGATCTGTTCTCTTCTTTTTTACAATGATGTGGTTTTGTTGTTGCTCACTTGGTGTTGGGAATGAGTTGCTGCACCAGGTAGAGGAGTTTAAGTATCTCGAGGTTTTGTTTACAAGTGAGTGAATAAGGGAGATAATAGGAATAGTAAAGCCTCTGCAGTAATGTGCATGTTGTGTCTGTTGTTGTGAAGAGAAGGTTGATCTACACCCTACCCTCGCCCACAGTCACAAGCTGTGGGTGGTGACCAAAAGAAGGAGACTGTGGATACAAGCAGCTGA
This sequence comes from Haplochromis burtoni, assembly GCF_018398535.1. NCBI lineage: Eukaryota > Metazoa > Chordata > Actinopteri > Cichliformes > Cichlidae > Haplochromis > Haplochromis burtoni. The sequence goes on from NW_024582821.1 coordinate 182,513, forward strand.
AATTAGATTCCTGTGATGGGCTCGTCCTTAGAGATATGGGGAGGAGCTTGATCATTCATGCTGCTACTCCTCCACACAATGAAGAGCCAGCTGAGGTGCTTCGGGCATCTGTCCAGGATGGCTCCTAGATAAGATGTTTCTACCATGTCGTACTGGCAGGAGTCCTAGTGCATACCCAGGACAACAAAGCTGCTTGATTTGGTGTCTCCCTGGATGAGCTGGAGAAAGTGGCTGGGAATAGGGAGGTCTAGGGGTCTCTGCTTAGGCTGCCGACCCCCGACCCTGAACCCACATAAATGGCAGGAAATGGATGGATCAAAATAATCATTTGCATCTAAATCCATTAAATTAAAGTTATAATGGTGAGTCAAGCTAACAGCTCCCCTGGCTCAGTGTCAAAACCCTCTGACCGGTTTCACAATGAAAACTCCTGACTGTAAACCAGACACAATACGACACGGGCTGGAAACGAGCCAAATTCATTATTTAAAGGCTATAATTAGCTTGTGTGTTTTGATCAGGGAAGTTGTCTCTGAATAAAAAAAGCTTAAATAGTGTTTTTTTAGCAGATCCTTTCAAGTGCTATTTTAAATCTGAAGTGCAGGATGGGTGGCGTAATGTCTGGTTTCTTCTTATTTTGCTCACCCGTTGCTGTTCCAGTCGTGCTCACTTAAACTGAAGGATGTAGAAATGGATTTTTTTAAGAGTCTAAGTCACTGTAATCCTAAATCTGATCTGCCAGTGATGTCTGACATATAAGAGTGATAGAGAGATGAAACCACTTTGCCTTATTTTGCCTTTCCATAATCTTTTCCTGTGTGAGTCCATATTTCACGAGACGATTCATTTGTGTACAGCAGTTCATTTACATGACAGTGAAGGATAAAATGACTTTCTCAGCAGCAGTGTACTTTGGAGCCTGGAAGTAGGCGATAAGAATGAGAGAGAAAGCGAGAGAGGGAGAGAGGGAGAGAGGGACGACACGAGCGGAGCCAGAAAGTGGTGACAGGGATCGAGCTCGGAGAGCGAGCAGCCTCATGTTTAAACAAGCGGTGACCCCTGCAGAGCTTCCTCCATTTGACAAATGAGCCGTGCCTCTCTGCAGTGATTGCTGCTGGCCACTCACTCAGCCAGCACAACTGTTATTGTTTGAAATGAGACAGTACAAGCTTGTCAGGTCACAGAGAAGGGCATGGATAGACCACTGAGAGGCTGTGTGTACTGTGCGTGCATTTATGCACTTCAATCATTTACTTCTAATAACATATTAATTTTCTGCCCCGAGCAGTTTACGGCTCCAGGAGAAGCCGTACTGTAAGACTTAATGTTGTGCACACAGGAACAGCGGTGATGGTCTGGACCTCTAATAATGAATTCACCGTTGTGTTTGGTCTTTGTGTGGAACAGATGCTGCTCTAAAGTCATCAGAGGTTTTCTTTTTGTTTTCCGGGCTGCTACTAATGATAAGCGATAGAACATTTAGATGAGGAAACCTTATTCTAAGTGGGTTATGTTGTCATAACACACCACTGATACCAACAGCTGTGAGCCTTCTGGAGAGTGAAGAGAGAGGACTGGGAACGGTTAAACTCATTTGAAGTCCATGAAAAGGTGAAGCTGTTTAAATATTGTTACATCGTTTCTCCCCTTTGACCAAAGAAGCTCTCAAGTTGCAAAATGTAAGTCCAAGTCAAATGTCAAGTTGTGTTAAGACAGAAACAAAACAAATTTTCTAACATCTGCCATGAATTTGACAGGTGGAAAAGTGTCAGCTGTGCACTTCAAAGGCGGCTCTTTGTTGACTCTTTATTAAGGTTTTGGTGGGGGTGGAGGTAGTAGTAGCTCATCTCCACCTCTCTGTGGTAAGGCAGCGTGGACAAAGAGCAACAGCCTTTCCTGCACCTTGTTAAGCTGAAAAGGGTGTTTTTATGTGTAGGTGGTGGAGTACACTTCTTTTCGTTCAAACATGAATAATGTAACTGTCATATTTCTATGATTTGCCTTTTTCCCTCTTTTCTCCTGATTTAAAAACATCTGAATGAAGAAAATGAACAAGCCTGTCGTTTCACTGAGACTTTAAGTTCTTGCTTAATTTAATAGCTACCTTGTCACTCTTGTGAAATCACCAAAGAACTACAACTATTCACCACTCAGCAGTAAAAATGTTTTTTTTTTACGAATGTTGAAACAGCATTGCATTAGATGTTTGCACAACACAATGTCCAAGTATGGATCAGTCACCTGTCTTTAATAACAGTCTTTGGATCCTTCGCAGTGCATAAATAACAAAATAGGTTCTTGATTAAGAAGCCTATCCCAGCTGTCATAGGGCGAGAGGCAGGGTACACCCTACACATAGGGACAGACAACCATTCACACTCAGATTCACTCGCACATTCACACCTAGTGGCAATTTGTATTATCCAATTAACCTATCCCCACAAGCTGCATGTCTTTGGATGGTGGGAGGAAGCCAGAGTACCCGGAGAGAACCCACGCAAACACGGGGAGAACATGCAAACTCCACACAGAAAGACCCCGGCCTGATGGTGGAATTGAACTCAGGACCTTCTTGCTGTGCGGCAACAGTGCTAACCACCGTGCCACCGTGCTGCCAAAAAAAATCAAACATTAATTTCCTAAAGATGTCCTTTCCATATATTACATGTATTTGACCATATAAATGGTGAAGGTCAGCTTTCTTTGTCTGGTGAGCTATTGTTAATCAGAGGAGTCATCCTTCATGGAGCCAGAGGAATAAAGAATTCATATTAGGGATTTTCTTTGGAAAAAGGAAATGCCTCATTATAAAATCCCAGTCTTTGGAAGAAAAAAAAAGTTATTACACAAATAGTTAACGGCAATATTTTAAGAGTTTTCTTATGCTCTAAATATGTGTGTGAAGTGCAGCGAGGAAAAAAGTACAAAAAAACAATTTCTTACTTTTGTTCATGTTTGTCACGTTTAAATGTTTCAGATCATCAAATAACTTTTACTGTCCGTCATAGATAACCTGAGTAAATGCAAGATGCTGTTTTTAAATGATGATTTCATTTAAGGAAAAAACACAACAAAAAACTACCCAAACCTACGTGATGCTGTGTCAAAACACCTGAATCTTTCACATCACTGTGGAGGAATTTTGGCCAAATCTTCACTGGAGATTTCTTTTAATTTAGCCACACTGAACAGCCTCTTTAAGGTGATGTCAAAGTATCTCAGTTTGATTTAAGTACAGACTTTGACTGGACCACTCTAAAGCCTGGTTGATTTGTTTTTTTTAATCACTCTGAGGTGGACTTTATTATTTTATAGTTGATTGAAATCTGTTAATTAGAGTCCTTTGACAACTTGCTGGTGTGTTTTTTATCATTGTCCTGCTGCATAAGCCAAGTGTGCTTGAGCTTCATGACACAAACTAATAGTCGGACATTCTCCTTCAGGCAGAGAGCAGAATTCACGGTTCCATCAATTACAGTAAGTCAACCAAGCAGCACAGAAGCCTCAGACCATCACGCTACTGCCACCGTGTTCGACTGTTATTATGATGTTCCTTTTCTGAAATGCTTTTAGTTTTACTCCAGATTTAACTGGAGTCAAAACTTCCAAAAAGTTGAACTTAAGTCTCATCAGTCCTCACAATATTTCCCCCAACATCTTGAGGAATCATCAAGATGTTTTTTTCAAATGTGAGACGAGCGTTTGGGTTCTTTTTGGTGAGCAGTGGTTTTTCTCCTTGACGCCATTTGTGCCCAGTCTCTTCCTTACTGTTGTATAATTCTGACTCTGAGGAAAGTGAGGCTTGCAGTTCTTTCGATGTTGTTCTGGGTTTTTTGTGCCCTCCTGGATGAGTTGAAGTAATTTTATTAGGTTAGTAGGTTCACCATCGTTCCGGCTATTCTCCATTGGTGGATAATTTCTCTCACTGTGGCTCACTAAAGTCCCAAAACCTTAAAATTGGCTTTGTAACCTTTTCCAGACTGATAGACTTTGTTTCCCAGCTGTTTCTTTGGATGTCTTGTGAGATTTTTTTTAGTTTTGAAGAGCTTTTAGCCTGCTTCAGTTTGTCACACAGGTTCTTTTCAAGTGATTTCTTGATTCAGCAGGTCTGACAGTAATCAGGCCTGCGTGACAGTTGAACTCACCTTTCCCAAAAAAATCACACGCCGTTGATCACACAGGGACAGGTGCTTTTGGATTGCTTTTTTCTATTTACTCAGGTTTTCTTTGACTAATATTAAAATGTATTTGATGATCTGAAACATGTAAGTGTGACAGAAATCTAAGCAACTGTATAAGCCCAGTAACTGGAAAGCTGTGTGACTCAAACTATGTTTAATGAAGAGTTTGCAGGTACTCTGCCGCACTTATTGCTCACTTTGGACATTTAGAAGCTACAATAATTATTGCATTATTATGTAAGAGATACCTTTTATTTTGTCAAACAACTGGCAGCCTGTGTAGCTTTGGGGAGACTACCTGATGTTTTAAAAAGTAAGAGGAAGTAGTTAGCAGGAAATCTTAAAACTTACAATGGTTTAAAACTTACTGGAAGCTATTTTCCCCCACTTTCCTGGTCTTGAGTGTAATAATACACACTATTAAATATATTAAAAAACCCTGTAACAACATTTAGAAATGTGAATATGTGGAGTCTCCTTACTACTTAACAAATTACAAGCTATTGCCTTTCAGAGCTAAACGTTCAAATTGATTTATGGGCCTGGATTTTTCTCGGGGCTTAACAATATCTCAGGGAAAGAATTAGAATAACACAGTTAGTGAAGCTTTATGTCTCGGCATTAAAATACTCCAACTGGTACCAACTACCAGCAATTTTCAGTATCTGTCTGCAGTCTCAAAACTGTCATGTGGGTATACAACTATCTGTATCGTCACACGTGAGTGTGTTTGGCTATGTTGTGTATTCACATTTGTGTGTAGTCATCGCCATGGTTATGCAATCATTGGGACATCAGCTGTGAATCAGACTATTTTTTTCTACCCTCGTAACCGATGATCCCATGTGGATGAGAGTTTAAAAACATGTTGCTGTGCGTTACATCTGGGAACAGTTTCAAAAGTCTGCTGTTCTCTACGGTTTCAGTCTGCATTTTGATCACTTCTGTCTAATAGCTCTTGTACTCTCTGCCTTTGTGTTTTCTCCAATCATCAAAGCCTTTTCTCTGCCATCACGTTCTCAGGTTCTTCTGCCAGTGGCGTAAAACACATTTTATTTTAAAAGCATCAGTTTCGTAAGCCTTAATGACTCCCAGTATCTTACCACATTAATCAAAATAACTGCATCTGCAGATATTTCTAAAGAGTTAGTAACTTTCAAACATAACATATGAGCTTATGGCCCTCCAATAATATACTGCTGCTGAGTTCAGATTTGACAGGGCACTCGTCTTATCTGACATGTGGTGCCTTCTTGCCCTGCTTGCAGCGCACTATATGCATCTATACACAGTGTAAACACACAGGCAGCAGGGCTTATTTGATTTGTGGCACTTAAGCAAAGGGCATTCAGAAAACAATGGCTGCAGCTTGACGTCAGAACCGAACTTATATGTGCTATAAACAGGGCAGCAGGGTGAAGCGGTCTAAATGTTAGATAGCACATTAATGAGCCCTTGTTCCTGCTCTTGGCTGTTGTCCTGTGGCAGGCTGGTAAATCTGTGTAGCAGTTTAACATAATGTTGCTGATGTTACCTTGTATTTCAGAGATTTACTGTCAGCACTAATGTTTATGTGTTTCGGTTTTTGTCAGTGGACTTTCAATGTTCTCAAATCACATGCACTCGCACTCACACACGCACATGCACTACTAAGCATTCATTGGACACTACGTGACTACATGATTCCACAGGAACTATGAGGGTAAGCAGCAGCCAGTCGGTGCTAATCAAATACACTTGATTCGGTGATCATTAGCAAGTGTGAGCACCTCTATGAGAGCAGATGTTTTGGCAATGGTGCAATCTTCCCAGGACTGAGTGTTTCAACAAATTCGCCCAAAGGTCAGACTGTGCAATGTTCAGAGATATTGCAAAAAACCCAAGAGCTACAATTCAGACTGCAGTCCTCAGCATATTAAATGTTAAAGTTCATGACAGCACAACCAGAAAAAGACTGAACAAAGTATGGCTTATTTGGAAAGGGTGCCAGGAGTCCCTCTAAAGAGACCATGGCAGCACAGCTTAGGTTTGCAAAGCTGTATTTGAACAAACTACAAGACTTCTGGAAGAATGTTCTTTGGACAGACAAAACCAAAGTGGAGATGTTTGACTATAATGCCCAACATCACAGTAGGTGAACACCAAGCTGAAGATTCTGATTCTATATTAAAACCACAATTAAGCACGAGCTTAATATAGTGGGTAACTGGCAGTGCAGTTTCGTCATTAGGATCGCTGATGACCTGTGCAGTTATTTCAAATGATTCCCCAGGCTATATAAGTCCCACGCTAATATTGCATAACATGCCATAATTAATGCATTATACAGTTTAAAAATAAATCTGAACAAAGCAGAAGTGGTGCCAAAACGACAGAACAAAGTTTTGTGGAAAATAGTTATAAAAGTGACATCAATTAGGAAGCAAAAATATGAAACTGTTCGCAGTACTGCTGTAGCTAATGACATGACAGCTCACAGTTGCTAGTACAGTATTTTGAGAAGCGACCGCAACAATAGTGCTTGGTTCATGAACCATTGCACAGTCTTTTTTACCAGCCAGTCTGTAAGTTTTAATAACATAGAGTGTCAGATCCACATCATCGAAACATGACAAATCAGTTTCGGATCAGCAGGGAGCGTGGGAATACTGTCGCTCGGTTTAATGTTCACCTGCTGAGGATAGGAGCAGCTCTCAGTGTGTCATGAGAAAAGAAGCTGGACCTCTTTGATAGAGAATGCAGGACGGAGAACGAGGGATTAGAAATGGCTCAATGTATTCGTCAAAGCAGAGCTCTGAGTTTTTAAAAAGCTCCTGGTGAAATAGAGAAGGTAGTGGGCCAGAAAAAGCAGCGTGTACCCAATCACTATGATGGATTACATACCAAATTGCTGATGCTAAGGTTATTACTAGCTAAACCACAGAAGGGTTTAAATGCCGGTGCGCTCCTAAGAGTAACAGCAGTAGAATAAGTAATGTACTTCTGAGCTATGATAGGAAGGAGGGAGGCCATCTGTGTTATGTATTTTAATATTTTCATGCTTATAACTAAGAGTCATGACTTTCTCCTCCTCTTTTACATTTCCTTCTCCTGTCTTTCTCCTCAGTGAGTACCACCTCTTCACCCTCTGCACAGAGACAAAGTCCCAGATCGTCGACTGCTACTGGCCCAATCCGCTGGTGGAGCGCTACATCATCCACATACACAAGCACTTTTTTTCCAACTGCACCATAGACCAGCCGGTGTGGTTGGATCCCCCGGACGACACCCTCACCATCCTCATCCTCATCCCCGTTTTCCTCACCTTGGCCATGATTGGCCTGGTGGTCTGGTGCAGCAAGCGGAGTGACATCCTGGCTTAGGTCACGACTATGGAAGAGATGGGAGTAATGGACTGAATTTAACGTCCCAGTCTCTTCACTAAGTAAATACTGTACACAACGCAGGAGCGCACAGAGGACTGTTTCTGTTCGTCAAATTATCCTGCAAGTGGCACTGCAAACCACCTCAACTTGTTGTAGAAATGAAGGAACCAATGGTAGAGCAAAGTAGTGTTTTCTTTAATATTTTTGTAGATTATATGTACTTTTCCCACATTTTGGATCGTCTATTATTCAACTGTTCAATGTTGAATGTGTCCATATCAAGTAGAAGCTGAAGGGGATGCGTTTTATTGCTTTCTTCCAGAGAACGATAATACCGCTCTCATGTCTGCGTGGTGAGTACAGGTGGATGCTGGTTACCTTAGTGTAGCTCAAACATGGATGAAAACAAAATCCAGTTGTGATTAATACATAACACCATATCATTCAGTTAAACCTAATAAAACCACAACTTTGACACTGGAGTTTGCCTGGATTAAGGAAGTGTGTGAGGTAGTGAGTGATGCATGGCCTTGTAAGTAGAGTTCTTGTGCGGATCCGTGTGGAGTGTTTCCTGTATTTATGCTAAGCTAACCAGTAGATGGCTGTAACTTTTTTATTCTAAGACAACACATCTGATTCTTGACAAGAACGTAAATAAGCATTTCCCAAAAAGGTTGAACTGTTCCTCTGAGATGCAGAGGATTTTGTTTGTTTATTTGTCATGGGGTAATTTGACCAGCGGGAAAAATGACCAAATCTTGGATGCATTCTTAAACCTCATGGATACAGAATTTTGATCTTGTTACAGCACTGTATCACTTTCGAAGGCCAAAGCACTCAACAAGCATCAAAGTCAGTGATTGACCTCTGAACTGGTGGGACGTACGACTCCCCAAGGACATTGCTGTTAAATATATTAACATGATACTGTGTGATTTGTTGGAAGAGGTAAAAAGGAAAAAGGCCAGACTGTCATTTCAAGAGATACAAAGTTTATGCTTGTTGATGACTATCTGAATGGACTTTAACCACTGGAAAGGATACACTGCCCAAAGAGAAGGTGACACTGTGGGACTTGATTTTCTTGTGTGTGTAGCTGAGCCCCAAAAGACTGTTTTAAAACAGTGTAACTTATCAGATACTGTTGACTAAAATACAGCTGTTATTCACAAACAGGGGTTCTCAAGCTATGGACTGACGCTGAGACCTCTTATTGTATAGTCATGCTCTCTGCCTGTGCTCTCTACTGTATGTGCATCTCCTCTCCATCGTTGCTCAACTCTGGTGAACATACACCACGATGCGTCGAACTGAATTCTTTTCGATAGGGGTTTAATTTAATGTACCTGCTTCATCTGCCTATTTTTGGACAGTCCTCACCAGCCTCGAGTCAAACCGAGCAAAACGCTGCTTGTTTTATTTGTCTTTAAAGCGGCATCTCTTTGCCAGCACCTACACACTGTGTCTCACTGAAGCTGTTGTCTGTGGAAACAAAAACTTCCCTTCATTAAATTTCAAATTTCTCTTGAAAAAACTGGTTCATCATTTATTGTGTGATCTTTTTAAAAAACATTTGTGATGGAACAGGTGAACTTATGTTGCTTTCGGTTTATTGACTGCTAAAAAAGCCTGTCTTTGAAGTCTTTATTTCCTAAATATATGATGTGCAAAGTGTAGGCATATTTAATGATTTTAACACAACAAAACCCAGTGCAAACATTTAAGTCGATTTCTAAGAAGCCTCAGCCTCACGACTAAATCTTCCCTCTTTAGTTTGCCTCTAAATGTTTCTTTTAATTGACTGTTTTAACAATCTTTATCCCTTTACCTTCACACGCTCTCACTGTCAATGATCCCATGGTCCACATACATTTTCTCCTGTGAAATAAATCCATCTTTAGTTGTATCAGTCTGAGCAGAGGCTGCTCCGCCCGTCTGTGTGGCGCCAGATTCCAAATAAAACCTGCCTTCGTTATTTAATGCGTCTTTTTAAAAATATATATTTGTGTCATCTATGATCTGAAAGGTGTCTGAATGTGTGTATGCAGTTTCAAATAATGAGCTCAGCATACGTACAAGTAATGGCTGTGAGTCCAAAGCTCAGGTTTCAGACTTTCTGACACAGCTTCTGGCAATTCTTTCTACTCTCTGCTCTGTAGGGTGACAGAGACAAATAATCTAAGTGAAAAAATAGTGTAGCTATAAGAAGACAACTGCCTGCTGATTATATCTACGCTCTCTGAGAAGCAGCCAATCAGAAGAAAATTGACTTTAAATGACTGGAGGATGAACTGAGAGGCTGCACCAAGGCACGCCATAAGAAAAATAAGGAGAATTTTGAACTGCGAATCATGCAATTTCATTAGAGTCCAAGAATCAAATTATTGAGCTGGAAATTAGGATAAAAGGAACACTTCAAGGTCAAAAATACAAACTCCAGTAAAAGTAGGAACTTTGGATGCTGTCCCAGTTTGATGTTCCTAATTTTGAACACACTTGTGTTTTAGTATGCAGCGAGCTGGAGTACAGACCACAGAAAAACTGACATGAATTCCCTAAGCTGCTGACACATCCAATCTCTGATCTATCCAAAGTGCACTAAACCATAGAGGCATGAAATTAAGTTTTTTGCCAAGTTTATTAAGCCGCACACTTAACTTCAGTGTGCAGCGGCTTTACCACTGTAAACATTTTAGATTTACAACTGGCAAAACAAATACACTTTTAAAATAAAAGTGATATAATTTTGTCTGATTGAAATGACAACATATGGACGAAACACATGAACCACACGATCCATCCATCTGTCTTTTAGGGTGGGTATGGGTGTAGCTGCTGTGAGGCCACCCACTGGTTAATGAAGATCTGTTTTGAAGCCTTGAGATGAGCGTTTCCTACGTCACCATTTTGGTTGCAAAAAACAAAACAAAAAACGTGATAAGCTCTGCTTCATGCTCATTGGCTCTTCAATACACTTCTATAGAAATGTAAATATTTCAGTAGCCACAATTATTGCTATCTGATGGCCTTCAGACAGAATGTAAGTTTTCTGCATTGACTTAATTTTTCCACTACTGTTGGTTTGTATGATACATCAATGATGCGTCTCGTCTTTCCATTAGTGCACCGTATTATGTATATTGTTTCATACTGCGCACAGCAAGTAATGCACATACCAGAAGAGCCAGATGACACTAAAATTTTCTTACCATTAAGGTGATAATTTAACATGCAGCCCTGTTAAAAACTAAGTTTGCCCGGTGATTCAGGGTTTTGTAGAACCATCTTTAACAGCAATAACATGACGTAATCACTTTCTCTCTGACTTTATCAGTCTCACACATTGTTGCAGAGGAATTTTGGCCCACTCTTCTTTGCAACTGTGCTTCACCTCATTGAGGTTTCTGTGCATTCTTTTATGCACAGCTCTCTCAAGGTCTCGCCACAGCATTTCAGTCAGCTTGACTTAACTTTGACTCGGTCACACCTTCTTATCCTTTTGCAGCTGTTGTGCTTGGGATCCAGCAGCGGTTTTTGATACGGGCGACACGGGCAGTTGCCCGGGGCGGCATCGTGGTGGGGGCCGGATTCATGGGCACCGATCGGTTTGCTATCGCTCATTTGCTGGGAGTAAGGGCGCCCTCCGTTTGCGAGGTGCGCCTGCTGCTTGCGGCACAGGGAGGAGAGGGCGGGGCGGCGGGGGATTCTCTGGCTGGCTGGAGCAGCATCTAATAACCAACTTGCAAAATAAAACAATAAAAACAAAACAACAAACACGAAAACATTATGATACAGACTTATAATTTGCACCGATGTTTTTTTGAAATTCTATATGCGAAAAGTGAGCGCGAGAGCCCTCGGTGCGCCTGCTCGCTGCTGAAGTCAAAGTAAACTTTATTGTCATCTCTGCTATATACAGTCCAGTATGTAGAGAGACGAGACGACGAGGCTCCAGTTACAGCAGTGCAAGTAAACAAACAATATATATAAGAAGAGTAAGAAAATAAACATACACTTTAGGACTGGGGGTAAAGGGATCAATAACAATTTAAAATTTATAATTTACAGTTTGATGATCTCACATACAACCCATCGAAAGGGGAGGAGAGACCTGCTGCTTCCAGATAGAGCACATTTCATTCATAATATTGTAAATCCAAGCCCATTATGTATTCATGATCTGAATCCTGGGTTGTGTGAAATCCCAGAAATAAACCTTAGACAAAGTGAATCTGTGAACTAAGGTGTAGGTGTGTTAGATCATGTTGTGGTGATCCTTGAGTTGGGGGATTTGTGTTCATACTGGAGTGCAAAATTAAAACCAATGGAAGATGGACAAGAAAAGTTCAAAGCCATCAGGTCCTCAGCTTAGAAAAAATAGAAAAGAAGAGGAAGAGAAACGAGCAAAAGATGCAGGTAAGCAGATGTGTCATTGGATAATGGCAGGTCATCCTGAAACAATCAGAATCAGAATCAGAATACTTCATTAATCCCTAAGGAAATAATGTGGGTTACAGTTGCTCCAAAGAGACATGGTAAAAACAGTAACAGTAACAGACTAAACTCCACCAGAGGGAGTGTTCGCCCGGGGCGCCAAACAGGCTAGGACCGCCACTGTTGGGATCATTATCCTGTTGCATGAGCCAAGCTTTAGTTGCCAGACAGACAGCCTTATATTTGATACTTTGGTATACTGTAGAGTTCATGGTTGACACAATGACTGCAAAGTGCCCAAATCATCATCCCTACACCACTGTGCTTGGCCGTGAGTTGGCATGTGGTAGGTGCTTGTGTTGACATACTGTGTTTGGTTTTTGCTAAAGTGGTCAAATATTTCCACTTTACTCTCCAGAAATGTTGTGGTTGTCCACTCCTGGGAATAAGTGTTAACACACACCTGAATGCTCGTAGAGGTGCTCACACTTGCTGATCATCAAACAGTAAGTTCAGCACTTAATTTCAGTGGAAGCAATAAAGGTGTACTTCGATTTTCTCAGGACTGGATAGAGGCCTGTGAGAAATTTCATTTTCACGTTACTATAAGTGGCCTCCTTGTAGCAGGGTAGAAGCTAGCTGTCCTCTAACCATCCCTGTGAGTAATCATGGCACCAACAAGCCTTAAGCAGTATAAACATGGATGTCTTACTCTTTACAATAATTTTCTTGTATTCAGTGTACAAGTGGGGCCTTCAGAGCATCTACAGCGTAATGCCACAAATTTAGAGCAGAAAAACAATTGTGTTATTTTTCCAGAGAGATTTTCTTCTTCCATCCATGGCATTGATTTTGTTCCCAAAGAAAGTTTACTGAAGCAGAGTGTACGTGCATCAAAAATGACCCATTATTCTTTTATTAAGACAACAATATTATCTCAACTGATTGAAGAAAGCCAGACAGCTGAATCCATGACAGTCTGCTATGAGCGAACGTCTGAAACAATACAAAGAAAAGCCGGCGTGCGGTTTCAAATCTTATCACTGCATCATGTAAATAAATTCAGAGTCAAACAATGCAGTCATCGCTGTCACCGGGCAATGGTCAGTGATGTTGACATTGCTGTCGACACTCAGTCTAATCTTTTATTTGCAGGGCTGTGATGCAGAAAACTAGCTGCGACTAACAGAATGGCCACAAAACAATCATGGTATCGTTGTTGACTCCACCCGAGGCAAACAAATGCCAATATATCTGTCAATATTTACTCCATCTGAAACTGTCCAGGAAATGAAGCAACAATTTCTTGTTTCTTGTTCTCTGAAAACATCAGAGTTTACAGACAGAGGAGACAATGGTTCACTCCGCGGTGAAGGGATGCGACGCGGTGCTGTTGCCCTTAAGACTGCCTTTTCACAGGGCCTCGACAGCCAACGTCTTGGAGGCAGGAAGGATATTAAAGCTTTTTCCCAGAGTTGACAGAAGAATACTGGGAAGTGGGTTGACCCTGTGATTTTGACCAAAAGCAATGTAGGAAGTGTGAGAGGGCCGTGCTTCCAAGCAGACGTGCGCTGTTGTGATGGGTGAAATGCTGGCATTGCACAAAGCAACTGTGGCTTTTCAAGGTTGATGTCAATTTCTAGCATTGTGTTATGGCAATTTTTTTTTTCTATCAACTACTCTTGACTAAAAATAACCCCCAAAGAAGTGCTATTGAGTGTGTTTCTGGCTGATGTTACCAAAGAAATTGACAACACTGCAAATGATATCCATAAAAACGCGTTTAACAGAGGAGATATCGCTCAGTTAGTGGCTAATTATTATGTCAGTGTGTTGCTCGGGGCACGCTGCTCACGTCACAAGTATATGAGTTGGCAACCAACCACACAACCAACGCTGCGTCTTTCTAGGGTGAATGTGCAACACATCATTAAAGCGTCATCATGGATCTACATGTCCTGGTCCTGGTGGCCTGAGGGTTGTTTTGACCTGATGACTTTACTTCAGCAACAATATTATAAACTGCAGGAATGAGTCAGGTGTGACTTTGTCATTCCCACCTATGGACATTCGCCAGGTGTCCATTGCATTGGGGGTTACCAAAGAAGGAAAAGATTTACTGTAGGTTAGACAGTGACACAGTTTTGCGTCTGTACACCACCACAGTGAATAAACAATCGACTGAAGTGCAGACTTTCAGCTTTAAACTCAGAGGTTTAACAAAAGCATCAATTCCTAACTTGTTTAGGAAGTTAGGATAGGAAGTTTCTGAAGTCTTTTAAAGCTTTCCTTTGGACATCAGCTGCTTTTCCACTCATTTTCATTTCAGTCATTGAACCTGACCAATTTCAGAGAAACGTGCTTTTTGTTTGTTAAGCCACCTTTTTTATGCTTGAATGACTGAAGCACAAAAAGGCACCTAACTAAAGTGATGAACCAGGAAAGCAAAATCCCAAATATAAATGGTATCTTGAGAAAATTTGTTGCTAGTTAGCTGAATACATGAAAATAAGAGTGTAAGAGTTTGCCTATAATGCTCTAGAATAACTGATTCGTCCAAATATCATCACATCAATGACATTAAATGTCAACCTGGAGATGTTTAAACCAATGTGCACATTTCCAATTCATTACAAAAAATGTTAGTGGCAAAGTCAAACTTTTTCTCGACCCAAGGGAGAGAACCACAGTTTATGAACCTATGAGATGTTTGAGATTTTGATTATCCAGGTTTACAATGCTGATTTCTATGGATTATCAAGAGGTGCCATATAATTGTAGGACTTTTCAGAAAGGAGCTGATGAAACTTCATTACACACTCACAGTAATCTCTGCAGCTTCACTGAATAGCTGAGATAATGCTAAAACGTTTGTAAAGTGTGGTGAGATGAGGCGTCTCGAACTGTAAATACCATGTTAACTTATTGGTTTTGTCATCATTTTTATTCGTTTGAGGTTCTTTCTCTCGCTTTCTTTAAATGAACTAACCCGTGTTGCCCTTCTTTTATGATTTTGCACAACTCTTGATATCCTAACTCAGAGTATTTGCATGAAAGAATCGGGTGACTATAAACAACAATGTGTATTTTTTCCCCTATTTGCTTATTTGTTATTTATGAATTTTATGTTGGCTTTTAATAATCACTATCACTATATAACTGAGCTTTTGTGCACAGTTCCAGAAGTGTGAAATATACTGCATGGAGAAAACAAATTTCCATGTGTTTAGCAGCTCCCACTCTTTTCCTGTTTTTTTCTCTGTTGTCTGTTGTCCTGTCCCAGAGCGCACATGTCATGTTTACAAAATAGTTCTATTTTTCATCTAACATAGACAGTGTGACTGATCACTGCAGAGGTCATGTGATATGTTTTGGTTTTATAATTAATGATAAAGGTCTTGTGCATGTCTGTGTGGGGCCCATGAGGGAGGTTCTGCTTCACCCTCACAAAACACAGATACTGTGCACACATGCAGAAAACGTGCTGCTGTGCATCTACAAAGGCACTGCATAGTCTCATATTTATTTAACACAGCTACTCTGTGTTAAATAAACCCTTCCTTAGCAACATGACATCCAAAATATCCTTGAAAGAGCTGTGGGCCATCAGAAGTAAGTTCTCACAGCCAAACCAGGCCACACACATAAATATATATACACACACACACACACACACACGCACACGCACACACACACAGCAAACACACTTTCCCACAGTAAAAAGCTCGGAGGCACATGACCTAAACAGGACATCCTTCCAGTTTTTTCCCACTCTCCCCTCCATTACTCCACTACCATGCCAACACATTTCTACTCAGTTTTTCTTTATGTGAGTTATTTTAACCTGTTACACTAGCTATTAAAAAGCGTACTTGAGCCTTTTCTGGCATTTTGTAATGTAGATGTGATAACTAGCTACACACCTGACAGCCCTGAGTACTGAGGTTTTCATATACATGTTGACCTCTCTGTCCTTCCTTGACAGCAGCCTACAACTGACAGATAAGAAGTCACGTTTCAAAACCAAGAACGTGGTGACTTGATTATGTAATGCTTTAAGGAAAAGATAAGATTATTTGCTGAATTCAAACCAAAAATTTTTCTGAAGGATTTGTCAGGAGTCGATGGAGTATCATTTGTTCATTTAACTCAAA
Organism: Haplochromis burtoni; assembly: GCF_018398535.1. Lineage (NCBI taxonomy): Eukaryota > Metazoa > Chordata > Actinopteri > Cichliformes > Cichlidae > Haplochromis > Haplochromis burtoni. Next base: position 198,647 of record NW_024582821.1, read on the forward strand.
TGTATCCCTGCTTCCTATGAGAAGCCCTGTACATTTTGTTGCCTTCAGTATTAAAGCTTCATTATGTTCAGAAATATGTGTTATTGTTTCTGCATCTGCAGGTATGGCAGGTTTACTGGACACGTGGACACGAATGACAATAATTTCATAATTGAATGGTGAGCACGAGGCTCTCTGTGGATGTCTGCACACTTGCCGTTTTTGTGTCACTGCATCCATGTCTGCAGCAGACTACAATCCCTGCCTTAGCCACTTGTTTAGGAAACGATCAGCCCATTGAATGACTGTTATCAGCTGTAATCAATCCCATGCTGAGTAAGCAGTCATTATCCACTGTAACGAGGAATAAACAGAAAGCAACGCAGACCTCTAGCAGTCATTTGTTGTAAAATGTGCTAAACATTAAGTTCAAACAACTTATCTGGACAGTAGTTCAACTCTAGTTATATCTGTAGCTGGCATCTTAAATGCAGAAAGAGTGAATATATCTTTTTATAAGCACATTGATAGGCTATAGGAGACCAGGCTTTAGAAATTAAAACAAGGGTAAAATCTTGTCAAATGGTTGTTAGGGCTACAGTTGTAAGAGAGTTCAGACTAAAACATGAATAAAATGCGGTGGAGAAACAAAAATGCTCGGTTAAAAATCATGCTTGGTGTTACCACATGGTTTCCATCAGGTCAAAAGTCTGAAAAAGGGAGACAATCTGTGGCCATGTATTCAAAACTAATTGCACCACTTTTTCACAAACTTAACCTGTCTTGCTCTTTTAACAATCCCACACAGCTACATCCACAACATCATTCCCCTTTTGCTTTGTCATGTTTACAACATCTCAAACCCCTGACTGTGAACAACGTGATCTGAAACCAGGCATTAAGGAAAGGACAGCTGGAGTCTCCCCGTAACCTCTTTGTTGCTGTTCCTTTTTTTTCTTCTTATTTCACCATCTGTGCTCATTCTTCATCCCATTTTCCTACCCCTTTATTAACCTGTTTCCTTCTTTCACCTTTCTTATATTTTTCCTCCTCCCCTCTCCTATTCCACAGTGACCCTTTGCCTTTCTCTGTTTGACTCCCCTATTGCTCGCTAGATCGCCACGCAGCTGGATTCTGTCTCTCTCTCTCTCTCTCTCTCTCTCACACACACACACACACACACACACACACACACACACACACACACACACACACACACACACACACACACACACACACACACAC
>NW_024582821.1:199890-205849 GCF_018398535.1 Haplochromis burtoni
CACACACACACACACACACACACACACACACACACACACACACACACACACACAGGCACATACTTAGCTAGAACAGACGGCTCAATCTGAAATGGTATTACTAAATAAACTGGTGCCTTGTGCGATAAGCCCTTTCTGCAACAGTGTGCGTGTCCAGATGCGCAGGCTGGGGCGACTCTTGGAACATAGTGAAACCTTTGCAACATCTTGCATCATCTCTCCAATAACACCATTAAGACAGTCTAGGGACTCATTCCAAAGTTTTATTTCTACTTGTTTCTGAGTTTTTTTCTCTCTCTTTGCAACATTTCTCTCCAGCCTGTGAGGCTTCAACTGCTTCTGTGTGCATGACAGCTTTTATTGTTAATTTCCCTGCCGCTCCACTGTTATTTTTTCAATATTGTCTCTGACGAGATGCTGCAGAAGCAGTCATAATAGTCATTTTGATATTGTGACTCTCTCTGCTCTGCAGTAACCCGGAGAAAATGGATTTATTCTGTTTCAGATCAGATCTCGTGTGCAGATGGAAAAGATTTGGTTTGAATGTCTGCTCTTTGCCATGTTTTACAATACACATGAGCAAAACCAACATCCTGTTAGGACTAGAAGCAAAACTAGATGCAGGGAGCTAAATCTATAGGACTGCAGACGATCAGGTGAGAAAAGAGGCAAGATGAAATTTTAATGATTCCTGGTACAAAAATGCACAAAAAAAAACTGGGGCATCGATTCTTTAAGAATATGGGAAACATAAGACTGAACAAAAAGGGATACAGATCCAGGCTTATGCTGACTGCCTGCCAGTTTAGAGAAATCTTCTTGAGTTCTCCCCTGACAGATTTAAAAGCATCCATCTCCTTACTTCTTCACAGCAAACATTAAGCTGACACATATACATTTCCTGCTGGTGGAAGCTTTTATTCATGCTGCAGGGCAGTCCTTCAGGATCCTCTGAGTGCAAATATGCATGAGTGGCTCATCACATGACTCAGTATTTACATAGCAGGGGCACCAGCATGCATCATAACCAGTCGCTATTGGATTTACTGGCAGACAAGCATCTTTGTGTCAAATCTTCGTGCAGGGATTCAGCCCACTGACATGTAAGAAACTCGTTTTAATACACTTTACTTCTCTGGTTCTGATTTATCAATTAACTGGTGAGAAAACTACACTAATGCAAATGTAAGGAATTGGATGCAAAGGTTGATCAGAACCTGCAGTATATCATGTCTGATGGGAAACAGATCTAATCTAAATTTAGGTTTTTAGCAAAACCCAAATTTAAGATAGATCTTTATTGTCACCGTTACCAGAACAATGAAACACAGTTTGGTATCCCTCTATTGGCAGCTTGTAAGTTTTTTACATTCACTTCATTTATACCATATACACCATACCGTACAGAAAACCGTGTTATGAACCCTCTCAAACTTTCTATACTTCTGAAGAAATCTAACCTGAAACATCGCCTGATTTTCACAAAAGTCCTATAAGAAAAAACATAAAATCAAAATGAAACAAATGAATCAACGATATAGAACCTGGCCACTTATTTAGAGTGTGAAATAACATCATTACATTGATTTCATTCATCACAATCTTCCACACAGTGCAAAAAAGCTTGTTTCTTAATTCTTTGATGGTATTTGTATGATTTTGTATTTTTTGGGTTCATGTTTGCTCATTACTGATCATCAGTCATACAGCACAGAATATCATAAATAATCCTCTAACTTGAAACTCAGTATGTCCAAGATTGACAAAACAGGCTTAAATTCTTATTTAAAGAGGAGATCTTGAACTTTGGAATCTAAGTAAATTTAAACTGGTCTGTATGGCTGTGGATTGGTGGAAAACAACCTAACCACCCTAAACAGCCTAACTTTTGACATTAGACTGAACGACAGTAATATTTTTTATCCTTTAAGCTGGATTTTTAGACCAATGTTACAAAAAAATTACTTTAAAAGAGTGGGGAGTGCTTTTCTGGAGTGAAAAAGGATGAGCCATGGGAGGAAAATGTACAACAAAAAGAAGAAGATACATATGGAATAAAAGGTCCAGTCTGCAGACCACTTGCCATGACCACAGTGGTAAAGATTGTGAGCAGGAGGGCTTCAGAGAAATGCCACTTTAAGGGCTCAGACACAGATGACATAGAAATTCAATATGAATCACATAAAGTCCATTCATTAAGAGGAGCTTTTGCATTTTTGGCCATAGACACAACGCTGATATATGTTTAAATGAGCTGCTTGGCATACTCATTAAACCCGGAGAGATCTGCCTTAAGATGCATTCAATGCTTCTTAACAATCCATTTTAATTTGAAAGTCTCAGTTTGTGTGGTGGGTCACACTGGTAATTTGGACTTGAGAATGGTATCACTTTGCAATTATCCTGCTGAACTATAGAAGAGGGTTGGGATGAGTTTAACATAAGCAGACTCATTCAGGTGCAAGTACAGCAGCTAAGCCCAGGGATCATTTAAATCTAGACACTGTATATAACACCTGTTGTCTTCAGCACTTGAGTGAAGATGTGGATTTCTGATCTACTTGAAGGAAATTATTTTCACTTTGAAAGTCACTTAAGAGAAATTAGGATTATTAGCCACAACCTCTTAGTGCAGGCTACAGGAAGACTTTAAGATGAACACATTTCTGAAGGCTGAAGAAAAACTATATAGCTTACACGTATGATTGAAGTGTATTTATACAGTGAAAAAGGGATGATGGAACATTTACAGCTAATGATGTGGCATATCTGTTTGAATGCTGATGCAAATTGTAGCTCCAGCATCACGTATGTACAGTGGGTCATGATTACAACACAGCAGAGACTGCTGACGGACACTTGCATTAATGGTTACGTAGCAAAGATTGAATGTTAATCTTTGACGGCTAACCGTCTTTTCTTAAAGTCTATTCTTCCAAAATGCTTCTAATATGAAAGTTGTGCTGACATAAGTTCACCATGGGCTGGATGTACTTCTTGAATAAAATCATCAGGATGTCCTTGCTAGGCTTTTTACCAACTGACTACACACTATTTGCAACTGTTTGTATCACAGTAGTTGAAGCAGTCAAACAATAAATTAGTTTCCAAGTTGAATATTTTTACTTTTGAGCAACCATTTGGTTTGATTCAGCGAGCTTTATTCTCATCAGTTTTTTAATTTTGCTTTTCTTTTAAAAAACTGATCAAAAACTGCATTCTCATGAACAGAATTAATCTATTAAAATACAAAAGAGGTGGATTCCAGTATGTGGAAGCCGCCATATTGATCATAGCCATTCAGCCTAATTGCATTTCATGTCTTCATGTCTGGCATTTTAATAAAATATCACAGTCTTCCTCCTCACCTTAAGCCTCGTCTCCTAAACTGAAGTCTTGGCTCTTTTACACAAACATGCATAAATGTGCTTTTTTATTTCCGATATTTTTGCAATTACTTATTTTCAGCAGATTAGACATAATGTTATATCAGGTAGTGAGAGTCTATGAAAATCACACTTTCTCTCTGATAAACATTTGATTACATTCTCACATTGTATGAGAGTCTATTCACTAAATGTCTGAGTCCAGCAATGTTTGATCCCTTTTTCACTAACGCAGGCTAACGGAGGCTAGCATTAAGAAAAAAGTTCAAGATATTGTCAACAACTCCCCTCTGCATTGTTGTCATCGGACAGAAGAGAACTTTCCTGACTCATCAACTCATATCAGACTCCTTTCACAAAGTTTCACAGACTCTTCCTGAATAAACTAACATGGACAACAGCCGAGGAAACAGCATATTAACAGCCACTCATGGCGGCCAGAGTTGTTTGTCATACATTGACTTTAAGAAAACAGAACTCAGCTAACTGAAATTTACTGACAACTAGTGGTGAGATTTCACATACTGTCATTTTAAAGCTGGAGGTCCCACTCAGTCAGCACCAGATATTTGTATGTGTTCCTTATTACTGCTCTTGTTTTTGTTACTTCCTTTCTTTTCTTTTTTGAAAATAATTTATCCTCCTCTCCTCTCTTGTAGACTGCTTAATGAAAATTTGGAATGACCCTCCTGCTCCACATCGTTCACCCGACTCTGAAAAATACCAAAGAAAATTCACTACACCTGAACTATTGACCGTTATCTGCAAAATCCCCAATAAACCTATTAAACTTTCATCTTTGGTGTTCAGATCTGGTTTGAGACTTTACAGTCACCACATTTTAAACATGGCCTTTGTTTACATTTCACAATATTTCCTTTTGACCCCAGAATTATGATGTTGAATAATCTTCAAAAAGTCTTTTTTTATGTTTTAAGAAAGCATCATGATGTCACAGTGAATTTTTGTGTCTGTGTCAACATAACTCAGTTTTATCGTGTGTATCAGTTACTGAGTTATAGGCAGGAACAAGTTTAGTTTAATGTGACCTTTGACCACAAAAAAAAGAAAAAAAAAATCAGTTCATCCTCCCTCCCTAATAGAAATCCTGTCACATGTGCAGAGGCCTAGAAACTAAGAAACTAAGAGACCACTAAGAGAATTATGTATGACATGAAATTGGTTAGTAGGAAGTGTTTTAGGTATTTATAGAGCGGTTTAAGTGCATCTCTGAGGTATTTGTAGCCTCAGAAGTGAGTTTCACTTTTCCGGTGACGCGTTTGTGCCTTGTTGTATTATGGGTGTTGCATCCTGCTGCTGTGAGTACAAAAGTGGATTCAAAGGAGCTTTTTTCTGAAAGCAGAGATCCCTCCAGTTTTGTCTTCCTGTTTACACCCATTCTCGCACTTACACACACGCACACACAGTTACTCATGTGAAGCAATACACACAGTCTCTCTATGACTGAAATACATATCACGCACTCACGCATGTATAACCCTCACATGCACGCACAGCATTTTATTTTACAAGTATTTCATGTTTCATATTCATATCACAGCTTTTGTTGTCCTCCCATAGTGTGCCAGGCAACCTGCTGAACTGTCTCCCAGCAGGATTTCCTGTTACATCATCAGCTTATATATCTCCTGGAGTGTTTTTGTTTGTTCTTTTAACCACATATATGTTCAAATCTAAGCAAAGAATAATGGCAAGCTTACTGTGGTACTTTGATCTATTAGCTTGTCACTAAGAAATTTGAATTACTTTTATCACGACATTGTGAAGACTGGACTAGAAGAAACTGTGACCGAAAAAAGTGTGTCAGAGAGGACAAAGATTGCGATGAGTCACGCTGAACCTAAGAAAATAATCCCATCACACCACATAAAGCTGTTGCCTCAAGCTGAAAGGAGTTGTTTTCGTGAGGAGAGAACTCAGCGCTAGAAGATTGCCTCGGTCTTTGTTATGTAACATCTGAGCAGGTGGGATAAAAAGCAGAAAGAGCCAAAGGATGAAAAAACCCTGATGGATACTTTTAACAGCGTTCACTGGTGACTTTCTTTTTACCACATGAATGGTGTCCTGGGTTTTTTTTATTGTATTGCCACAAGAGTACGCTCAAAGACACAGAGGTGATGCGAGGAAGAACTTAAAGTGTTCTTATTTTATTTGATAACCAGTCTACGTGATGTGAGATAATTACATGTGCTAGTGTAATTGACACATGCAATGTTACTATCCTATAATAATTGAGCAGTTAGGGATATATGTGATATTAGGAACAACAAAAGCAGAGATGGACGACCCCAGGATCAGGCTTAGCAGCACTCTCTAGTGCAAATGTATCACCTTGAAACTTTACTATGAAGGAAAAGACATCTCTAAGCAGAGACAAGTACATCAGCAGCCTGCCACCAGAGGTACAGGGATGTACACTCATACTCATCATGACTCGATGAATCATGATCGAGTCATGACTCATCATTGTAAATACGCCTGACCATTTTATTACCAGCTATACCATCAAAAGGCAGAGGTGGGACCAAGTCATTGTTTTGCAAGTCTCAAGT
>NW_024582821.1:207028-208584 GCF_018398535.1 Haplochromis burtoni
TGAATCGTGGGATGAACCAGTTGTGTCTACACATAATAGACAACTTGGCAAAGCATCAGGTTTTTGGGCACTTTCTTTCTTCACCCTGTAACAGAAACAAATAATTTGTTCACATTTCTTTAGTTCAATCTATGAACAATATCAAAAATTAGACATTAGATAAAAAAAGATCTTAATCTTAAGGTCGGGGAAACAGGGAGAAAAGGCAGAGGTTTGCCAGATTACACAGGAACTGGATTTATAATCCGTTTTCATGCTGTGATTAAACAAAATGAGATTTTTTTATTCCCATAAAGCTGACGTTCAAACTGTTTTTGCCTTCTGTTTCCATGTATTTCGCATGTTTTAATAAATCACAGCAACTCTTTCCCATTTTTCCAGGAAAACATAAAGAAATGAGGGAGTTTAATGCTGTTTTGACAAAATTCATTCATTATACTCAAGTTAACTAAAGTACCAGTCATAAAGTTTAAAGTCATCAAGAATGTGTTTAAAGACTAAAATACGTGCAGACTATTTAAGGATTTTCTAAAGGAGATATGGGTAATAAATGGGTTCACTGAATATGTGTTTTTGCAATTAACGAAAGTGTACACGCTGCTTCAGTGATTCACATGTTTTTGTATTTTGGAATCAGGGTATATGTCCTCCCAGTTAAACACAGTTGAGAGTCTGGTTCCTGTTTCATGAACAGACTTCAGCTGCTTTGCATGAACTAAGTGGTCTTGCACAGAGTCAAAAACCTTGGACCGAGTTGTTGCTTCGGGCCACCCTCTGTATACGGTGGAGGAGAAAATACACACCAAACTGCTATTTCATGTGCTGCCTATTATCCACCAATAAAAGCCTAATAAAGACAGGTGTTACCAGGCAACCGAAGCTATTATAAAGTGAAACGGTCCTTTTATGATGCTTAATCCCTTTTTGAGTGCGTGAAAGTGCCCTAACAACGCTTCACTGAAACAGTGGGTGGGGTTGGAGAGCATTTCTGTAGTAGCCTGTTAGAAATAATGGCAAACCGAACGCAGCATCAGTTCATCTTTTACATTTTGCACATTTTACAGCATAAAGCAGTCTCAGCTGCAAAAGTAAAACCATCTCCCTGTACTGGAAAGCTTTTATCTCTCAGGTGCGTATAGAGTAAGAGCGCACCATGCTGTCTTCATCCATGGAAGTCAGGGATTAGGTGTGGATTCATAATAAAACAATGGGTATAAATACAAAAGGCTAACTTGTAGCAGTAGACAGTGGTGCTGGTTTTAAATAAAACAGCACATTGAGCCTTGCTGATTGATGTAGGTGTAGGTTTGGCATTGCTTCTCAGAAATGCACCAGTGCTCACAGCCCTTTAAAATTCTTTGTGTGTGTGTATCGGTGTCACTGTCAGTTATTATCAACATGACAGCAGCAGCAGCTTCCTGTGAGTTTATCATTTAGTACCCTTATAAAGGTTGTAAGGGCTGCATGCCTTGACAGTCAGCTAGGCATGCTATGTGTTAAACACACAAAACAGTTTGGGATGCTCACATTAGTACACAGGTGATGCGAGGAAGAAC
>NW_024582821.1:208740-218371 GCF_018398535.1 Haplochromis burtoni
GCCATATGTCCCTCCTTCACCCATCAGGGAATCAGTCTGCACAGCTGCCAAGTCTCTGCCGTGTCTCCGCCATCAGCACCAGAAAGACGAAATACAATCGGGTGTCACGCAGTCGGGTGTCACGCAGGGCGAAGCAGTGGAAGGTGAATCTGTCCCTCCAAGCTATCTCAAATGAAACTGCAGCAAAGAAAATTCAGGGCATTTCTACAACTTTTGTGTACGTGTTGAAGTTCAATCAGTGTGACTGCACGTGGAGAGACACTGGGGCATTCATTAACCTGTCACTGATGATTTACAGTGCAAAGGAAGATACAAAAGCTATGTGTCAGTTTCATATCTGGCATTGTCTATTAGGAACGGGATTTATTTGAATGTCTTTTGAACTAAAGAGAGGATGACAGGTTGCAGGATTAATAATTAAATGTTTTTAATATTTCACTAAAACGGGACCTTCAAAGAGGATTAGTCCCTGTGTGGGGAAAAAAAGTGTGGCAACGCACTATGTGCAGAAAAACACAACGGCCTTTTTCAAAATGAATGCTATCTGGATTTATTTATTTATTTAATAACAAATGAGTACATGCCTGTAATTGAAAATGAATCTATTACACTTCTATTACACTCATTTCCAACTGCATGATTTTATTGTGGACTGCATTGGCTCCTAAATTAAACAACTGTTTTGCCAGTCTGTCGCAGGCCAACACACAGGGACAGACAACCATTCACACTCACATTCACACCTAATTTGGATTATCCAATTAACCTATCCCCACAAGCTGCATGTCTTTGGACGGTGGGAGGAAGTGCCACCGTGCTGCCTTGTATTTGTGTATACGTTGTAGAAATAAATGAGCTCCGGCCTGAGCAAGACGCTAACTTCGGTTTCCTCTCTATTAATCCACAGTGTGTTCATACTTGGCTACACAGTGCTCTCTAGCCTGTGAGCCGCTTGCTGCCGGTCCAGATTCGCCTAGGTCTGGTGCTGGTAACAAAGACACAATGGTGACATGGACATTTCTTCTCAGCCACATCTGCAGCTGTCATTTTTATAAATATCGACTTATTATATATGTGCGTATGTGTGGGTGGATGGGTCTCTTCATAGCAATATGTGGACACCAACCAAAGTACTTCTATATAGATGGCAACCCTACGCCCTTTAGTGACCTGGAAGCAGCTGTTGTTCCTGGACGCCTGTGATAAAACATAAGCTCTCCCAGTGTGATGAGGGCACCTTCAATATGTGGTGATCCGCTCTCACAGTCTCTATCTTATTCAGCACAACTTTTTCATTTTTGTTTCTTTTTTAAATTATGAAACAACAGACACAGATGAGCATCTATCCATCCATCCAATTCAGGGCTGTGATAGGGTGAGAACAGATAAGAAATAACACTGAAGCAAAGATAAGACAAGACTTTTCCCATTTTCCCTCCTTTGTCAGAACTGTGTGAGTGTTTAGATGTGTAAGTATGTGAGGATTACGATGGTGGTGATTCAAGAGTCACATTTAATAAGTCTGTAAGTATAAAGAAAAAAATTCAAATTAAACAACAAATGTTTAATTTAGTCAATAATATCTTGGTCTGTTGGAGTACATAGAGCCTTTGTTCCAGATGGATCATTCTCTGGTCCACAGCAACACGAATGTATCCTGATCTCCTCTGGTGGAAAAAAAAGTTTCCTCCACTATCGTTTGCAGCCTTCTTTTTGTTTTCTTTAGGAAAACTGAACCACGTAGTGTCAAAGGTTATCTGCTTGGACGCCATCCATGGATGTCCTTCATTATCGTCTTAACTCTTGTGCCGCGCTCCTGTCTGCCTGTTTTCACAGCTAGTTTGTGCACTGAAGGACAGACACTGCTACACCTGATTGTTGGCTCACTCTATACCTCCTATGTTCAGCCTATATTTAGATGGTCACCAGTGTTCCTGCATCCTTTTCCAGCTTTGTGAAGTCAGTTCCTCTTGCAGCTCTTTTTAACACAGAGACCTGATGCAGACTCAAAGGTTTCAAACTGAGAGAGTTCTGGTGTTACCAGCTCATCTTATCTTTTTTATTTTAAGCGGACAAAAAGTTGGTTTCAGTGAGGAAAAGTTGTCTAATGTTTCAGTGATAACACTTGTTTTCATTTTATCGGGGTGAGAGAACTTCCACATTGGGGCTTATATTTTCAGCTTTTGTTTTTCATGGCTCATAAACAGAAATGTTCTTTTAATCAGCTTCGATCACAGGCATCAAACTCAGGCTAAAGGAATCAAATCGGTTTATGCTGATTTTGAGTTACTTTTCTGTAAACAATGGGATAAGAAGTAAGTTTTATACATTATGGATTTCTATATATTTCTGCTGGTAACAGTTTAGCAGTCTCAGCATCTGATGGATTTTTTTGTGGCTGCGACAAATATAGATGTGTCACAAAAGCATATAACGCCATCCTCTTGTCTTATAATAAGGCAGATTTTTTCTGCAGCGTCGCTGTGATTTTGTTAGCGCATTTTTATGGCTTCATCATCCTGCTGCTTCTAAACAGCTGCGATTCTGACAGTCCTGGGATTTAGGAACTGCACGCTTTGGAGAATCCACTTTCCGATGCCAACTGAACGATTTATTAGGCCTTCAGAAGAGTCTGGTTTCCTGTTGTGCAGCAGTTTTTAGCTCTTCTCAAAGCTCTTCAGATTTTAATGTGAAGATAAACAATACACAGTGAAACACAGCCTGCGAGCCTTCACGAGACCACACACACTGAAACTCCAACATTTAGGTGAGTGCAAACCCGTCACCCAGCATGATCAAAAATGTGCTTTTACTAAGTCAGATTGGTTTATGTGAGCTGACAAAAGCAGCTGCACTATGCTAAAACGTTCATTTTAAAAAAGTCACCACAGTTTCAACTCACAGCTCTGACAAAGCATCATGAAAACAGATGGAGAGACATTTCTTGCCCTGGTGTTGCCTTCACATCATAAAAGATTTCAGTAGCTGCAGGCTGTTTTTGGACACGGTTCAGCCTTAAATCCCTTTTATCTAGTTGTTGGGAACAGGAAGCAGGAGTGGAAACATACAGCTGATGGCCAACAGTAAACGACAAGATAAACAAGTTTCTGTTTGTGAGGCTGAGTGTTGCTCTCCTGCCAAACGAGCGATGGTGTCTGGAGGCATGACGCAGATTCTCCAGTCTGAGGGTCGAATGTCGACGACCTCATGCTGGCGACACACGTGTTTATCTTTTATCTTCATTTTAATGTTCTTTTTAAATTTTAACGCTCAACAAGCTTGGACCGTCTTCTCACTCGTGCTGGCGCCATCTTTAAATGTCCTTTCCTCTGAGTTGAACCTGGAAATATTCTGGTTCATAAAATGCTTTACTTGAAACTTTGGCATTTGATGCAAAGCTGTCTTTTTCTGCTACCCAGCCTGTTGCTTTGTAAGTCATTTATCTAAAACAAATGTGTCTTCCTTTTCACTTTTAGAAGCTCTATTAGAGAGTAGCTATCCATGAAATTTCCCCTTGTGGGACTAATAAAGGTATCTTATCTTAACTCATCTTAACCAACAGGGTTGTTGATGAAATCCTAACTATAATTAACTTGTTGGAGAATAGTGCCTATCAGTTAAAATACCTCTCTATTTTTAACCTCTTCTGCTTATAACTGTCTACAGCAGCGGTCCCCAACCTTTTAGCGCCACGGACTGGTTTATGTCCAACAAAATAAAACCAGCACCACTACCGCCAAAAAGAAGTATTATTTATAACACATGGGAAAAGACCCAGGGAAACCAAGTTGATGATAAAAATGTTAAAAACATTTTTAAAACTGATAAAAACCATAAATTTCAGACTCGAGCCTCAACTCTCGTGGCCCGGTACCAAACGAATCATGGACCGGCACTGGTCTGTGGCCCGGGGATTGGGGACCGCTGGTCTACAGCATACACCATTTAAATCCATAAAAAGCTACTGTCAGTTGCTTAAATCTTGCTAACAGTGATGGTTTACCGTTGATGCTTTTCTCTGAGTCTCACAAACCACATTAAAAGTTTAAGAGAATATCGACTCTTAAATTCAAAAAGCCTGCAAGAGTGTTATGACTGCTTCATTACATTCATGTGTGCGGAGAGATAAATGAAAGAGCTGCTGATGTCTTGGACGTCTGCTAAACCATGTAGCTGGATAAGTCACTTTTAGAAATGACATGGAGAGCATCTTTGAATGTGGTGTCTGGGTTCTTTTGTTCTAAGGGAAACATGTTTGCTCTTTCAAATAATGCGTGATTCTACTTAAAGATAAAGGCCTTAAATGCATCTTAAAGTAGCATGGTCAGTGTTGTACTCTTGGCCATTTTTTGTGCGTTTTTTTGGAATGTGAATGTGCTTAACGTACAGATGAGCAGAACAGAAGAGATGCTTTTCTATTTACACATGATTTTATGAATCAGCCTTTTTCAGCTTGTAGTCTTAATGCTCAATAAAATACAACACGATTGCCAGGAAGCGGTTGTCTGAGTAGTTGGAGTGCATACTGCTGGAGGAGCTTCAAAAACAAGACAGAAGCCAAGCCTATCATCTGTGTGGTGGTACAGTGGTCAGTTGGTCCCACTGTCGCCCCACAGAAGGTCCTGGGTTCAAACCCAATGTGTGTGGTGTTTGCCTGTTCTCCCAGAGTCTCTCTGGGTGCTCTAGCTTCCTTTTACGGTCCGGAATAATGAAAATGGGGTTAGGTTAATTGGTGTTCTAAAATGCAAAAGTATGAATGTTTGCATAAGTGGTTGTGTGTCTCACACTTTGCTCTGCGATAGATTGGTGACTTGGCGCCCTTCGCCTTATGGGAGCTGGGATACGCTTCAGGCCCCCTGCCACCCTGAATTGGATAAGAGGAGGATAATGGATGAAAACTCATCTGTATACGTTCGAAAACACTGAGACCAATGAATATTACATATAACTGTATATTTCTGTAAAATATCTTCTGCTTGGATACTCATTCTCTGCTCCTGCAGACTGAAATGAAGGGTGCTTATAGGAGGCTAGGACATCTTGCCTTCTTTACTTCAGATGTGTGAAATCTCAAGTGACCTCACTGGTCTTTAATTTCCATCTTCTCCGAGTCCACCTCTTCAGTGCAATTGCACACCCTTACCTTATGCCTGTGATTAACTGCTGTGTGCACAGCCACATTTCAAATGTCCTGATAAAAAAATTAGTCTGCAGTAGCACTTACACTATACTCCCCTCCTCTCGCTCTTTCAACTGCATTGAAGTTCTTGGGAAGGATGTTTGGATTTATCTAGTGTTTGGGCTAAAGGTCCTGCACAGATTTGTTGTGTATACACACAGATAATGCTGTTTGGGTTGACCACTCGCCTGCATCCTGCCTGACGCTGACTGAAACAGAGGAAAACAATGCACTGCCATCGATCGTCCTCAGAGCTCCCAAATCATCTCCCCTCCCCCGTCATTCCCTGACCTTCAACTCTTTTAATGGGTTTATGCATGTGCATTTCATGAGGCCATTGTTTTAGATTTTTTTGTAGTATTTTCATTAAAAAAATCCTTTTACAATCTTTAAGCCTTCAAATGTGCTAAAACTGTCATGGTACTGGGTCGTGTGACCCAGTATGTGGGTTTTTAATGGATCATTTTGTATTCATTGCTGCTCTAGTTTCAGTTTGGCTCATCTAGTTAATTTCCAGGTTGCTGTTTAGTCCTTTGTTTCTTAAATTCCTTTTGTCACCTCCCCCTGTACTCAGTCTCCCTGGTTCGTGCGCCCACCTGTCATGTGTCATGTCTGTGTGGCTCTTGTTGTCAAGTTCGTTTCATGTATATGTCTCTGTGTTTCCTGTTTTATTTTGAAAGAGTCTGGTGTTCTTTGTTCACTGCATTTAGTTTTACTCTCCCCTATGTTGTCATTATGTTTCTCCAAAGGTTGATTCTGTTCATCTGGACGTAGCGTTTTGTGGGAGAAACGTTTCGTCACTCATCCGAGTGACTTCTTCAGTCTCAGCTGACTGCAGATTTCCCAAATCTTATAAACAGTACATTTACAGAAACATTTCTCCCACAAAAAGCTACGTCCAGATGAACAGAATCAACTTTTGGAGATTTACTTTCCTGGATGATTGAGAATGCATCAAGACGTCATTATGTTTCATTCTAGTCAGCTGTGTCCTCATGTGTCTCCACTTTCCCTGATCACCTCATGTGTGTATTTAGTCCTCAGTCTTGCTGTGTTCAGTGTTGTGTTGTCTTTGTTATCTCCCCTACCCCTTGTCACGGTTTCCCAGTCAAGTCCTAATAAGTCATAGTTTTCCCTCAGTTACTTGTTTTTTTTCCATGAGTTTTCAGCCCTAAATACAGGCTCGCCTTTTGTTAGGTCCAGTTTTGTCTCCTTGCCTCTGTCTGCTCTTGGGTCCTCTCCTCACTACACATGGTCTGCCCCGGCAGTTCGTGACAGTAACTGTACATCCAAATTGCTCTTTTCTACTAAGGCATCTTTATTCTTTCAAAACATTTGAAGCAATGCCACTTCTCTGACTGTGATTTCTAATGAGTGTCACTTCTAAATGTGCTGCTGGCAGACTGATGAGGTGGCGTAGGAAGAGGACAAAGAAAAGGAAAATGAGTAGTTACTGAAATGACAGCATGCACTCCAAAAGCGATCAGCGTGGACACATGTTAGCAGCAGACTTCCCTCGGCTTAATGCTCCGGCCCCTTGAGCCTTCACTTCATGTTGTTCACACAGAGATGGAAGCACAGAGTGCATGGAAATAACTAAACACGCAACATATTTTAGACCAGAAGAAGCCTCCAAAGGTCAATTCTTGGCACTCATTTTTCCAAAACGTCATGACTGAGCCGTCCATTGCACCCGCCAGGCAACGTGGATTAATCCACAGTTTTAAATCATTTATCAGACGTAATATACATTGTGACTTGTAAGGCAATAAGCTTTTGGTTCAGCAAAGGCAACCTATGTTTCTGAAAGAATATCCTGAACACAGAAAATGTAAAAGCACTTATACAGTAATAAAAAAAGCGCCTCTCACACATGAAATCCTTTTGGTTAATGTGACGCGACCTGAGCACTGAATGAGTGTCGTACATCTGTTACAGTCACAACTATTTTCTTATAGAGACCTAGGAGCATATACACATGAATTCATGGACTAATGCAGCGGTCCCCAACCCCCGGGCCTCGGACCGGTACCGGTCCGTGAGTTGTTTGGTACTGGGCCGCGAGAGTTGAGGCTCAGGTGTGAAATGTATAGTTTTCAGGGTTTTTATCGGTTTTCAGCGTTATTTTATTATTATTTTTAGCGTTTACTCGGTTTTACTGGGTCTTTTCACCTGTGTTATGAATAAATTTTATTTTTTTCAGTACTAGTTTTATTTTGTTGTATTTATCCGCGACACCTTAAATGCCGGTCCATGAAAATATTGTCGGGCATAAACCGGTCCGTGGCGCAAAAAAGGTTGGGGACCACTGCACTAATGGACATAAAACATTACATAAGACCTGATCTGTATCGTCGTGAGTTGCTCAGCTCAGTAAAAGATTGTTTCTGAAAATGTCATGATGGAAAAAAGTGGCTTACTAACTCCACAGGCTTTTTGTGTGAGACACTTGCTTCAGTCTCTGTCACACCAAATAATATGAAGCCTTATTTTAAACTGACCTTTTCCTCCACACTAGACTGAACACCAGACTCTTGTATTTCAGCCCCAGCACTGGTCAATAAACACCAAAGAGCACAAAAGACACACACCTGTAGCTGAAGGAGGCACACAGCTTTCATGTATACTGAGTTGTACCTCGTTCACTTTGCTTTGCAGTTTTACTTTTGCTAAATGTTCCAGTGACGTCTTTAAAAACGAGTCAGTGACTGAACGAAGCCACGAGGAGCATCAATGGACCTTTAAATGAGGAAGAATCTTTTTGATTGATTCTCAGAGCAGAAAACACAATTATACGTTTACTTCTATTAAAATAAAAACATAATACATAATTTGTATGTATGCTATCTTCTTCTCATCTATCTAAGGAAGTGAATTTTGTGGCTTGAGCGAGCTGAGCAGCTCTGGCTTTGCTACAGAATCTTGCAAACTTTTGTGAGTTTCACCATGCCTACTGCCTTCCTCCTCCAATATTTGGTTTCTTATTGCTGTGATTTTCAAATGCTTTGTCTTTACTCTTCATTATCCAGGTGGCAGTGATCTATGAAGCCTTTAATTCTGTTGGAACACGGTCTGAATGAGAACTCAGGGGTGTGTTATGTGTTGTGTGTGAGTAATGAGACCTGTGTGTGTGTGTGTGCAGGCGAGTGCTACCAGAGTGAAAACCTCAGAGGTGATTACCAGTTGGAAATTGGTTTTGTTCTCAATTGCTAATGGGAACTTCTCAAAGCAACAAGGTATACTCAAAGTCACTTCAAAGGGGAGCTCATACTGGGAAGCAGGGCCGAAAGATTATTTGGGAGTGTTTGGTTTAACGCTCTCCTTAGTCTGCACGGGGCATGTATTCTCCCCTGAATAGAAAAGTGGTGGAAGTTGTAGTTTTTCAAGCTAAAAGTTTCTCGGGCTCACTGAAAAGTTCTGCAGGCGATCTTTTATAATGTCTCCAGGATGAGAAATACTGACAGACGGAGAAAGAGCCTGAGAGCCTGAGAGATGTAGAGCATGCTATTTTCAAAGGTGCAGGTTAGTCTTCCTGTTGTATGGTGTGGCAATGCCCAGTCCGAACAATTTGGTATTACTTGAGTTTAAAGTTCTTAGGCTTTTGGAAACAGTGATTTGGGTGAAGATTATTTATTTGTCAAATTATTTTTATCACAGAAACTACAAAACCATCTTATGATTGGCGATATTTCAGTAAAAAGCCAATGAGATATAAGGTCGTATTTAACTTGGAAAATACATTCTATGTCCAAGATAAAGATATCTCACTGCAATTTTGGAACAGGGGCTCAAAGAAGGGGAGTGAGTGGCCTCTTGGCCTCCTGCTTCCAGTGTCCTTTACTCAGTATTTCACAGCCTGTTCTCTTCCACGTCATCACATAATCTCCTTTGCCACATGAACTCGGAGAAATGTCAGCTGAATTAAGTAGGGAGATTGTCAGAAGTTGCCCTTTCTCCAACGAGGTACACCACAGGTGACAGTCTGATTCAGATGCATTCTCACTTCAGGAGATGCATTTGATTTAAGTTCTGCTCGGGTAAAATCACATCACACAGATTTTTGTACAAGGAAACAGGTAGGTTAAAAACTGCCAGGTTGTATCTGCTCAGACTGTGTCCGACATTCGTGTTCCTGCATGCTGCAGTATGTGTGATGTTCGCTGTACTGATGTTTTGTCAGGCATCACACTATAACACACTGGGTAACCTGTTAGCACATTTTTATTGTCTAATGGAGTTCAACAGGAGTCTCTAAAGTTTTCAGAAAAGAAGGAATATGACTACAGCTCGGGTCTTATTTTCCACAGTTGACAGGCTAACAAACCCCCCTGTGTCAGTGGCAGCCGAACTTCATTCAACCATGGCCTGCAATGACTTTGCCAAATTCTTCACTGAAAAAATCCAAAAAATTAGACAAGCAATTGGTACATCAACAGCAGATCCAGGATATGT
>NW_024582821.1:220043-253211 GCF_018398535.1 Haplochromis burtoni
ATCAATTTTAAATCATGCTTTTTATTTGTTCTTGTTTCTAATGTCTCTGTAAAGCACTTTGAATCACCTTGTTGTTGAATTGTGCTATACAAATAAACTTGCCTTGCCTTGCCTTACAGCTAACTGTGGTAACCAAGGATACATAACCATGGTAACCAAGGCAATGTAAGAGAAGCTTTTGCAGAATTTGTCATGCTGGCAATAAAGTTTATAAGTTTGACAGGTTACTGCAAAAAAACAAAACAAAAACAAACCCAGAGAAGATGCCGGAGAAACCAACAAAGAAACAAAGAGTGAAAAAGAGCACATAAAACACAAACCACAGAGTGGGATAATAACGTACAAGGCAACTCAATCAAGACAACCATGAGGGCAGCAAGGGACATAAAACCACATGAGGATCTAATGTTCAACATAAAGCAGTCACCTGTGTGCAGAACAAGGATACAAAGGAAACACAGGAGGCACGGGATTATTATAAGAGCACAACTACTATGGATTACAGCTGTGCTGCAAAACAATTACTTACTTTCTAATTAGAAATAAGTCAGAATAATCCGAGTTCCAGTAGATTTTTATTTGTGTACAAACTGTGATCAGCTGCCCTTTGCTGCCACTGTGATATTCACTGTGCTTTGCTTTAGCCAGCTGAATTAAACAAGATGTAAGAACATGCTTCACTCTATAATGTTCGTTCCATTTATGCTCACTTCTCTTCTGTAGGGCTCGCTACACACTGAGGATGGAGGCCACAACCTTTTTTGCATCTACAACATGAACCCATCACGGGGATAAGAAGAAAAAAGGGATGTACTGAAGGTGTAAACAGACCTGAGGATGTGAAATATCTCCATGTCAATACTGGCAGCAATGCCAGACAGCAGCACACAAAAAATGAACTCTGTCAACAGTAACATGCACTAACCAGCCAATCAGATTTAAGCACTTATTACATGAAGGTGCCAGAAACCTGTTACAAATCGTTCTGCCCCCTTCAACCCCTGCTTGTGTTTACTTTAGATTAAAGCATGCTAAACTTTATGGTGGATACACATAATAATGTAAGCACCACACAATTACAATATGCTGTGCAATGGCACTCATAGCATCTATTAAGAATAACCTCCATCTGGATACACAAGAAGGAACATATCAAGGGACTAGCTCATCTTTTGTGGGTGAGAATTATTATTGAATCCCCTCAGCTTCCCACTGCGTTGAAATTCATAACATGGGAGGCCAAGTGCAAAAGGAAAATAAATGCATTCATTTCAGTGCACATATTTTTATATGTATATACTTCTTCAATCATTGCAGTTAATTATCTTTATTCTAAGCTTGCACAATTCCCAAAACATTTAAAAAAGCTTCCTTAGAAATGTTGGCACATATGAAGCACTTGTGTGGAGGAAGATAAAGAACTGAAGACACCCACAGGACATGAAATGTGCACAGAAAGGATCAAATGAATGCAGAAAGACTGTCATTTCAGCAGCTGGAGGAATAAATGCAAGACATTTGTGATTGTGCACTAAAACCGCACTGCGCTATGTCAGAGCAGGTGCTGTGTGTACATTTTCTTCATCTAAACGTACATTTTCTACATCTGCGTATCCTGCTCAGGGTCAGAGGAAGCTGGACACAATCCCAGCATGCAGTGGGTGAGAGGGATTGTGTGTGTTTGTGTTTGTGTTGTGCTATTTTCGAGCTGTCGCTGCCAACAGTCCTGGCACTAACGCGTGCTACAGTGAAGTGGTCTTATCAGTAATAGTAGGATGCCTCAGTGTAGCTACAAATGTACTGTAGAGATTTTTATGAGCTTATTAACTCTGTTAATAAGCACCATAATCACGTTAATGGGACACAGAGACTTGGGAGATAAGGGACTAAAATTAGCCATAATCGGTGATGCATTTGATTGATCAAATCACTCTGCCAGCCATTGATTGTTGCAGGCGTGTGAACACAGCGAGTAGCAGGCCTATTAGAGCGATGCTGAATATACAAGGAGAACAGAGGGTGATGGTTTAGTCGGCTTCCCAGCAGCAAGACACACCAAAAAAAACAAGTGTTTTAAAAATAAGAGCAAGAAAAACAGGGCAACAAATTCAAGTCATTTTACTGAAACATCAACAACAGTGGTATTCAACTCATCACAATACCATAGCAGTATAATTATAATTTATACTGTATCATTTTTAATGTTACAGTGAAATCCCCCCACAGAGTTGAACCCTTTAACCCCTGTGTATCATATTTGACACGTGCAGGTTTTTACGAGTTTTTATAAACTTCTACAATTTTTTTCTCCCTGCAAATAAATTGAACAATACATTTTTGGGCAGTTAAAAAAAGAGATGTAGCATATACGATACAAATTAAAACTCATATATGTAAATTAAAATGAAACAATTTTTTAAAACACATTTGTCAGAAGGTTCAACAAACTTTCCATTAAAAATAAAAATCCTATTTCAGGCTTTAAGGGGTTAAGTCAATGGACTAAACACATTTTGCTGAAAATGTCTCGTGTTAAGGTTAAACAACAGACAAATGTGTAAGTTGAGGGTGTTTTTCAGCACCAATGTTTGTGGAAGATAGAACTATAGAGAGAGATGGAAGAGTTCACACGCACCTTTCAACAATAAAAAACAAGAGCGATAAAACAACAGGATTATTCAAAGGCAAAAACACAAACTTGAGCATTTTACAGGCCAGAACATTAGGCACAATGTGGAGGATGATCAGTCGTGCTCGGTCTTGGCACGAGGCGTTGTCTTTAGGCGCTTTGCTGCTCTATCAGAGTTTAAGCTGAAGTTTAATAGCTGCTCAGGTTCGGGAGCTTTATACACTAAACCCACTACATTTGTTGGCTATTCGAGATACTTAAAAAAATCTCACATTCTCAGAGCCTTTTCTCCTGGGACACTGTCTGAAAATCCTAACATAGCTCACGCTCCTTTAGCTTTAACACTGTAAAAGGCTGAACCATGAAATAAGTGCTGAAAAATTCACATTTTTTTGAAAGCGGACTTTAAAAACTAAGAAATTGAGTATAAATGTGCATATATAAGTTTTAATTTGCATAAATTTTTCCATGTCCAGCATTTTTGTGCAATTTATTGCTCACAGTAGCACTGCGTGTGTCTGACTGCATGCATCAGGTTTTTTGGAAATATTAAAATGACGCTGATGATGGAGAGGTCTCAAAAACTCCTGTATCAAATAAGGATTAATGCTTTAGTTTAAGGTCGTTTGTAACATGTAGCCATTTTAGCATTCGTTACTATCTGTACACATTAGGAGGTCGCAGACACTCATGAAGTTAATTTTACAAATGAGACATTTCGTCTGCCGTGGAGATGAAACATCTGCTGTTTCACAAATACAGGATTTAGATTCTGGTCAACACTCAGCAGGAACTCTAACCCCCAGTTCTCATGTAAGCTATCCGCTCAGTTTCTATCTGTGGTGAGCTTCACATATTTGGCAAAGAGAGCAGAGTCTCATTCGATAAGATAACTGTCAAGTGTTTTTGACATGTCAAGTGAGCATTAGTGATGGGGACCACCAGATAACCCCAGAAACACACTCATGCTATCAGCTGTGTGGAGGTTAGATTAGATGGCTGGAGAGCAGAGCAATCTGTCTGATGCTGCTTTGTGACAACAGAAGTCTGCCATCACCCTCAGCACAGTTTAGCATTTTGCTAACAGCACTGAGGTTCTGTGAGAACGCTACTGGAGATTTTACACACTGTCACTTTATAAAATGTCTGGGCCAGTTCAGCCAAACAGTTTTTATGCTAATGTGTCCCCATACGTCAAAAAAATCTGCATTTATTTTGCTGTTTGTACATTACAAAGATTCTCCATTAGTGATGTAGTTTTAGCATCAATGGACAAAATGTCCAAAATAATCTTTCAGCAAATTATTATTACAGCAGTCTGAGAGGAAACCAGGCTTCCACACGTCTTCTTGGCTCTGTTTTCTGGCTTTAGAAAAAGACAGGAAACTGCAGGTCTTTGCGGAGAGAAGGCATACCTACTGACTGCTCTATAAATGCAGATGAACATGCAGTCTGCATGTTGTTCCAGCACGAGCAGCAACAGGCAGCGATACAAAGCAATCAAAATGAATACGGCTCTTTGAAGGAGAGATTGAGCTGGTGTGATAGTGAGACATGCGCCAATCTCAAAGCTCACAGAAATGCACTGATGTCCAGTATATTACATTCTGGTCATTCATGAGGAGATTAGCTCTTTATTTTCATTTAACTCTCTTTATCAAAATCAGTAGGCTGTGTAGACAGACACAGCTGTGCTCACGATTTTTATTTATTTATTTATTTTGGTTTTTTATTTTCTTTTTTAAAAAACAAAAAACAAAAACCCAGATTCCTGCAGTGACACGGTTCTGGGTCGGTTTGACCCAGCATTTTAAGTTTATTATGTTTTGGGTTTATTTTTGCATTGTGGAGTGTTTTGGGGCTCTCTGGTGTTTTGATTATTTACGATAGATTATATTACTGTGGTTCTGGTTTAGGGTTTTGTTCACAGGGTTTGTGTTCTAATGTTTTGTGTGGGTTTAGTTCTGTGTCTGGTCTGCGTCTTTGTGTAGTGATGTCTTGTTCCTGTTTTATTGTGAAGGTCTGCGTCTCATGTGGGTGTGTTCAGTTTACCTCCCTTGTCTCGTCTCGTTAATTACTCCCAGCTGTGTCCCCCACCTGTGTGTAATCTCCCTGTGTTTCTCTGAGTGTATTTAAGTCGTGTCTTCTTCTGTAGTAGTCGCTGGTCTGTCTGCATATCTACCATGTTCCATTCGTGTGTTCTCCCTGCTGTCACCATCATATACCATCGTCTATCTTCCTTCAGGTTCGTGTTCAGTAGTTCGTTGTTCCCAGTATATTTTAGTTCATTCTCCGTTCTCCGTTTGCCGTTTGTCTATTTTTATTTTGTGTTCAATAAACCACCTTCACACCTTCACTACTGCCTGCAATTGGATCCTCCTTTATTATTTCCACACGGCTCATCTCACTCGCCGTGACATGCAGCCTATAAAGCATTTTATATAAGATTTTCCAAACAAATATTTGCATAACAGCTGTATGACAGGTGTCCAAGGGTGTCCAAGCGGATGCTGCCGGGCTTTAAATGCAAAATTCCAAAAGCTAAAACAGTGTTCAGCATAACAACAAGCTTATAGGGCCACCAGTCACGAAAACGTCCAAATATTCCAGAAATCTGTCAAAAGCTTTTTTAAAGATAAACAAATTATACTTTTTTTTAACCCAAATTTGGGACGGAGACTTCTCTGAGTCAGCAATTAACCCACCATGACATTTAAACACTTCAACTAATTTATTCATTTCTTTTGGCTGATAAATGTAATTACATTCGGCATCTTAATCCAAGAATAATTGTGTGTTTTATTGCATTTTATTCTTGTTTTTTTAAAACTGTAAATATGAAAATTAATGGATAACAACAACAATCATATTTCAGCATTAAAAATATAATTTCAATTAAAGAGCTCATACATACTGGTATTAAACTGAGATGTTCAGCCCATGCTCACACTGCACAGCTACTGGGAGCTGTGTGACTAATAATAATCATGTAGCACAGATTCCCACATGGCTGGTCAATATTAAACAGCCATATTGTGTTCCCTGTGTGTGTGTACGTGTGTGTGTTTATTAACCTAGGTTGATTAAATTAGGACAGGCAGATGGAGGACCAATTATAGGAGACTTTGTTTAGCTTTCAGAAAGTTTTGTCCTGTTGCCACAAAAAGGAAAACCAAAAAGCAAACTGAGATGATTTAAAACGATGAGAAGCTCACTCGGTTTAGTTTATTGTACTTTGTTTATGCATACATTCAATCTGTCCCGCAGGCAGCATATTAGATCATGGATTCAAATCGCTTTTATCAGTGGAACGCGAGTGGAGTGCCGCTCGGATTTTCAAACTCTGAGGCATTTCCCTCACATTATTTACAATATAATGGAGATTTTCTGGAGGTTTTGCACCTTCCAATATCAATAATGCATCATGTTTTCATTGTGATACAGTCAGTCGACATTGGGATATGAGCCAGATGTATTGTTGAAAGAACCCGGCGTCCCACTGGGTTTGATTCATGGTCAGGATTTTCCTCGCGCTCAGAAGGAAATAACTGGAAGAGACTGAGAGGGACTGAAAGCAGACGATAAGAAATTTCATACACCGCTCTGAATTAAGGAGAACAAAAGGAAAAAATGTTATCTTTTAACTGGAAAACAAAGCTTGCACAAATATTAAACTTTTTCTCCAGCTCCTTGTGCGCACAGAGACTGTAAGGACTGTGTCTGAATGAAGTATCAGTGTAGATTCAACTTAAAGGCTAATAGGGAGATCTTACCTTTTATAGAACAAACACTTTGAATACAAAAATGATCTAGAAGGACGAATGGACGGGAGACTTAGGGTACACATTTTTGGAAATGGAACAAAGAACACTGAAATTGTGATTACAGTCTCTAACCTTTGAGGTCAATGTGACAAGATGTGGAGAAATTTTATTCAATTCTTCACAGACGTTAAACTTTTCAGGGACATGTGGCAGCAATGGTGCCACTAAAGTAGCTGCTTCCTCAGGCAGGATTTTCTACCCATGTCTAGATTCTGCATCACTGTAGATGTGATGTTTACTTTCCACAAGCAACTGAGGAAAGTAAACAAAATTAAACTGTTCTCTCACTGTTTTTCACATCATGTTTGTTAGCCAGAGCCAAATTGGTCAGTAATTAGAAAGTTAGCTGGTGGTACAAACAGACGCTTCTCTGTTTCTGATCGGTTGCTAGTACAGGCTGAGCTCGAGTGCTTGGAATAAAATCTGTTTTTTGTTTTTGGCCAACTTTTGTTTCAGACTTATGTGGTAAATAAATGAAATGATGTGTTGGCAGTGACTAAAAACAAGCCATTAAATGCCCTGGGCATGTTTTTTTTGCTGTGGTTTCTGTGGTTAGCTGAGAGCACAACATGCTGTTGATATGTCCTCAGCTTGGATCAGAGACTGAACTTGAAGAAAGAAACAGTGTAAGCGCAACAATCATCCTCGCCCTGAAGTTAAGGTGGAGCAGATCCAGATTGTTTTGTGTCAGCAGTGTTTTGTCATTACCCGAAAAACTTTCTGTATGACACTTTATTTCTTTTATTAAAGCTTTGTGCATGACATCACTCATCTGCTCACTGAAGCAGCGCTTGTTACGTCACTTTAGCGTTACTCATCAGCATGACCCGAGATACACTTTCACAGAATTACAGTTGACATTAAAAAAAGAACCTACATGGCCACAGACTGACACAAATCACAACAAAGAGGTAATGCTTTTAGTTTTTCAGAGTAACAGCTTGTTGGTAAAATAGGAAAATGTTTCCACTGTAGAAATATGTATGAGTAGGAGTGAAGGATACAATGTTACAATGCTGCCAGCCAGACTCATCACTGCTTTTTCATCATGATGTGATAGACGGGCTGAGGACATAAGGCTTGAACATCAATCTGAGTCCAGGCCACTTTGCTGCCAGCTTTGTGTTAGCATGTTGTCTTTACAGATGTTTATGAACTGAAGTCAGCTGACTGTAGGGGAAGTGTGCAAACAACAGCAAAAGCATGTCATAGTATGCTGAATGCCCTCTGATAAATCTCTGTCTGTGTTTGTTTCTTCGGCCTTCCTCCTACATGATCAGGAGTTGAGCGACCAAACTTGGGACACAGAAACATCTTAGGCCTGTCAAGCTTCATATTGATATAAACTGTCATCATGTTGCCTGCCACCACCTAGCAACAGACTAAATTGCAAAAGTGCAAACAACATATTTACCCAGTTTTTACATTTATGCACCTGCAACACATTATAAAAGGATCTAATATTTCTTTCATGGCCAACAACACAAATAGGCCTAATAACATGGCAGCAAAGGTATTTACTATTGCAAATAACAAGAATGCAAATAAGAGCTAATGTAGCCTAAGTGACAAAATAATTGTTTGATTATTAACTGCTATATGAAACCTGATGAAAGCTTAACTGAAGGTGCTCGTGCTTTTTAGTTATTACGGTGATACTAACTACATACATTAGTGCTACTGTTACTGTGAAAGAGGCAACACTGATATTTAATTTTAAGCCAACATGAAAATAATCACGGGAAAGTGTTTAAACAGACATTATTAACACATTTACACATATATAAATACTAGCCAGCTAGTTTAATCATTTTCAGCGATTAAGGACCCTGGGATGTACTTCGCATGTTTTTTTGCTCACTACCGACTTTGTGGCTTCAAATATATTATCTCCCTGTGACAAGACGGCCTTTTGCGGCTGGATTTACAGAGACGATACAGACTGAGACAAAGTATGGTGAAAGCAAGAAGTCAAAGGAGCTTGGAAAGAAAAGCGTCTGGACTTCTTTAAGTTGCTTGAAGACGTTTCACCTCTCATCCGAGAAGCTTCTTCAGTTCTAAGGTCAAATGGTGGAGAGTCCCAGATATAAACCTAGTGGGAGTAACCCCCCACAGAGGGACAAAAGGACCCCCTGATGATCCTCTAATCGCCTGAGCCAAGGTGTGAAACTGGGTGTGGGTCCCAATCAGCCAGAGTTTCGGGTGTGTTCATTGTGAAACCTGGCCCCACCTTATCATGCGAATTCCTGAGGTCAGATGGCCCAGGATGTGAGTGGGCGTTAAGGTCGTCTGGGAAGGGATCTCAAAACTGGATTATAGATGGCAGAGAGTTGGTGTCGTAAACCCCCGCCTCTGTTCAAAGATGGTCGCTCACAGTGGACATAGATGGCTTCTTTCACTCCTCTTTCAAACCATCTGTCCTCTCTGTCCAAAATGTGAACATTGGCATCCTCGAAAGAGTGTCCTTTATCCTTAAGATGCAGATGGACTGCTGAGTCTTGTCCTGTGGAGGTGGCTCTTCTGTGTTGTGCCATGCGCTTGTGAAGTGGCTGTTTGGTCTCTCCAATGTAGAGGTCTGGGCATTCCTCGCTGCACTGTACAGCATACACCACATTGTTAACCTCCACAGGACAAGACTCAGCAGTCCATCTGCATCTTAAGGATAAAGGACACTCTTTCGAGGATGCCAATGTTCACATTTTGGACAGAGAGGACAGATGGTTTGAAAGAGGAGTGAAAGAAGCCATCTATGTCCACTGTGAGCGACCATCTTTGAACAGAGGCGGTGGTTTACGACACCAACTCTCTGCCATCTATAATCCAGTTTTGAGATCCCTTCCCAGACGCCTTAACGCCCACTCACATCCTGGGCCATCTGACCTCAGGAATTCGCATGATAAGGTGGGGCCAGGTTTCACAATGAACACACCCGAAACTCTGGCTGATTGGGACCCACACCCAGTTTCACACCTTGGCTCAGGCGATTAGAGGATCATCAGGGGGTCCTTTTGTCCCTCTGTGGGGGGTTACTCCCACTAGGTTATATCTGGGACTCTCCACCATTTGACCTTAGAACTGAAGAAGCTTCTCGGATGAGAGGTGAAACGTCTTCAAGCAACTTAAAGAAGTCCAGACGCTTTTCTTTCCAAGCTCCTTTGACTACGATGACCTGGATGACTGAGAACCTTCACAGACGTGAAAGCAAGAAGCGTTTATTTGCCCACATATATCTAATGCCACGACAATTAATGGGAGCACAAGCCTTCTGACAGCAACAGCAATCACTCTCTTGCCTAATGAGAAGCTAATGGCAGCCTTAAATAGTCTCACCCATTGTGGACTAAACCATTATTCACTCTTAGGTGAGTTTACAAAATTCTAACATTACCAATTCTATATACACAACTCCGAGATTGCTGGCAACTCCTGCATACGTGTCCAAAGAGACATGGTGGACCAGAACATCTATATTATATACTGGGTTCCATAGAGGTTATTTGATTATTAATGAAATTTATCAGGCTTTATTCGGGAGTTTTCGGGATCTTAACAGGAGCTAAAGATGCAGAAGAAATTCAAAAGTAAGAAAAGTTTGTTCTCATGAGTTATCTTGCAGTATGTTCATGTCATCCATCCTTCCTCTTGCAGGGGCCTTGGGACTATCTTACAATAACTAAAAATACTGGTGGTTCCGAGTGGTATGGTATCAGTTGGAAAATCCTAAGCCACCTCGTTCTCAAATAATTGCATTCACAAGATTTTCAGAAAACCCAACCTCAGACCATCTCCGGGTCACTGAGACCATCAGTTGTCAGAGTCATCCGAGATTATGCACCTGTGGCATTTGAAACTCCTACGTCACTTCGTTCTTGAGTTATCACATTCACAAACTTTAGTGTCCACAATAATACTCTATCAGCTGTAAGTAAAAAACAAACAAACAAAAAAACACGCTGCTTTCCTTTGTTCAACTTTTTGTTCAAATTTGAGGACCCTTTCTTCACAAACTAGCACTTGTGTTGCTGCTCCAAAGAATACAGCGGACTCTGCAGCTTAAATGCAAAGAGAAAAAAATGCATCCCAGTGCATGCACTCGTGATCTCTGACCCACTAAATAGTTCTTTTAGTCCCTTCTTCAGCTGTTTATTCATTTATCACACACTAAACCCCATCAGATGCAAAACACTGCCCGCTATAGACATAAAGTGAATTTAAATGAAGTACTATTTGTAGATGGAGCTAGTATAATAAAGGTTTCATCTCACCTTTATGTTATGTCACCACTACAACCAGCAAAGCCAGAGATGTAAAAAAAAATATGGACACATGTCAAGTAAAAAAATAACCAATTTCAACAGGAGGAAAAAAAAAACCCATAATACAAAATTAATTATAAAAAGTGCAAACTTCTTTACAGCTCAGTCAAACATTCAAATAACACCAAAATATGCAACATATTTAGTCCATGTGCTCCAGTAAAACCAAGCTGACCCTAGTTTCTCAAATTAGCTTACCAGAAACACAACTCCGATCGTACCCTGGGCAGCAGTGTGTCCGTATATATGAACATACACAATTCATATCCAGCACAATGTGAAGAAGTCACTGTTGGATACAGAATTTAATCTATAAATCTGCTCCTCATTGATCCCACCCTCTGCCAACAAACCTGTTAAGCAATGTTTTGAGGAAATCTCCACCATAGCAGCTTCTCGCTTGAAGAGTGCTACCGCATTAAAGCCTCAAAGCTATTCAAACTGACCGCGGTGTAACCCCGGGAAGACAAAGGGAGCGAGGTTCTGCGCTCATGACCCATCATAGCAACATGCTTAATTATAGCTTCACACACAAGAAACACCTTTGTTCCAGAGAGTGGGAGACTACTCAGAACTACTGAGAGAGATGAATGGGAAACATCAACATTTCAATTCTAATTCACTGTTGCGCACTTCATGATGTGCCCATAACAAAAGCTGTTGACCCTTAGCTGCGGGCCATCAGTGAACAACTATCTACAAACATTTGCCAGCACTGTGGATGTAATTAACCAAACGATCAAATGCAGGCAGTGTAGCCTGAAAATATTATGTGATATCATCTCACTCCAGTAATGTGGGCTAGACAAGAGCTTACGCGTTTATGAAACATCTTCTGTTTGGCTCTTCAGAGAAATTCACTGAAAATGAAATCATTATTCGACCTAATGTTTCCAAGTCACGCTTTGAAAACACATTCGAGACTTGACTGTCCAAATACTAACATGATGCTAAATAATGTGTCACATACAGTAGCAGAGCTCGTTTTGCGTTTATTATGCACTTTAAGTGTTTGTGTTCAGTGTTGTTGCCAGGGAATCTTTGATTACAAATACAGTAAATCTTTGTGGTAAATACCAGAGTGAAGGTGTGAAACAGGAAGCGGAGCCACACTAGCTGGGGCAAGTGGGAGGGACAAGTTGCTGAGTGAGATTCCAGAGATACGAGAACAGCAGGGTGAGACAGAGGAAGGACTCAGCCTGAGGGGAGTCTGTGAGCAGAAGGAAATGGTGAGTAGTAACTAGGCAGTAAAGCAAAAAGGCTAAAAATACAAAATTAGCTGGGACACAGTTGACTGCAAGACAGAGTCGAGGATGTGGTGAGGCGCCAGGGTTGGAACTGGGTATTTGTGGAAGAACAGATGAGATGATGAGCACCTGGTGGATGACCTCCCACACACCTGCCTCCGCTTCTGCAATGAAACTGATGCAAGATGGGAAGACAAAAGACAGGAGGAGGAAAAAGGAGAGAAAGCGGTGGAAGAAGTAGAAGCTCTGGGTGCTTTTCATTATGGAAATGCACTGGCATTTATGTAGCACTTTTCTAGGTCAGCTGATCACTCAAGCCACATTCAGGGATTCAGGGATACAGTCACAGAGTGCTTAATTATATGCAGTTAAGCCACTTTACCTGTCTCACATCCACACCTCCGGACAATTTCGAATCACCAATTAACAGGCATAGAGAGGTAAAGGTACAAAGAAAAATCACCAGGAAGAATTTTCAGATCCATGTTTGGACCAGTGTTTTTCACGAGTTCTTATTTATTCACATGCATCAGTGCCGACACATTGCTGCATCGGACATAAATGAGTTACAAGCTATGGCTTTGTGTAACACACAACACTCTGCTATTGTTGTATAATCATTTAATTTTTGATTTGTCATGCACAAGGTGGTGCGGCATTACAATGCATCCACTTAACCGTGTTATGTCCTCTCATTAACCAAATACACAGCAAAGTAAGCACTCTGACTATTAAGTGGCACATTTATAAATCAGACAGCTGTATACAAGGATGCATCTATGCCATTTAACTGAAACGTCATTCAAGATGGCGAGGCAGGAGCATTCGTTAGGTTTGTGACAAGGCCTTTCTGTCACTGATTCCCCGATGATGATGGGAACAATTGCACTGGAACATGTGTCCTTTTTTGTCCCACAACAGGAGAAATTAGAAACAAACATAAGAGCATTTCATTTACACATGCAACAAGGGGGTCAGGAATGTGTGGTAGCAAGCTTCTGATTGGCTGCCTCCTGTAGGGTGTCCTACTTGTATTCACGTTCCCATTTTGCCAGTTTAGTGGGTCTGTTGAAGTGGATGAGAGGACTGTGTAAACCGGTGCTTCTGTCAATACAAATACTATCTGAGCAAGGTGATAGACTGGAACTAATTAGGCAAACATGATCATGGCATCTCTGTTTACACTAAAGGTTTATGGGGTTCACCACATTAAACATAGGAGGTTGTGTATGTGATGGGGTTTTTATCGTTTCCGATAACTGATTAGTGACATTTGAATGTTCTAAAGTCTTCGCCCCCATGACCGGAAAAGGAGTCTGACCTGCAAAAAGGGGGCGCTCCTGTACTGGTTTTGATGTTACGGGAAAAGATATGAGATACTGGATTAATTCATTAGCCCGTGTATCACCAGTTCAGGACTGGATCCAAGAACGACGTCAATAACTCACCTTGGTAAAATGTGATTTAACAGGAGTTGAGTCTGAATGCAGAGACGGAAATTGTCCTCTCTCAGTTTGAGTCTCCTGCACTTCTCACCCTTTACTAAAATTCTCTTTCTGGTACGCAAATATTTGTTCAAGTTATCTGTTAATCACATGCAGTCTTGACAGGGAAGCTGATCTATGAGCAGCATTGGCTGTATTCATGATTCCCTACCATTAGCATGTGACATTTATCATCCATTTGTTGTCTGTGCTGCTCTGCTTGCTGACTTATGGCTCTTATAAAGAAGCAAAGATGCATAAAAGGTCAACAGTATGTTGTAAGTTTAAACCGTGAAAGATAAATGAGAACTGCCACTTGGAAGATTAAGGATTTGGGACTATATGGGAATGTGACAGAGACGATGGTTTATCCTAATAACTGAGGCTGGTATACACCCATAAAACTCTGTGTTGTTTAAGTTTAAGAAACACCATCAGCTCGGACAGGCAGCTTGGACACATCATCAGTGAAAAGTGAGAATGCAGGGTCATCGGGTGTTCTGGGTATTTGATTGTCAGACCCCTCACCTGGTTGACTCAGCCAGGGGTGATCAGACCCCAGCTTGTGACCAAGCACCATGCTACACCATGGTTCCCCTCTCTTGACCTGCAGCTGTCTCTCTGCAACCTCTGTGATGTTTTGATGGTTTTCCTTTTCTCTGGTGCCAAGAAGCCCATGCGTGTGGTGCACAGACTGCCCCACTGAGTCATCTGCAGTGCACCTGAATGTGTTCCCCCTGCAGACCTCAACCAGCTCTTGATATTTTGCTGTCTTTCATTTGTGGGCTTCTTTAAACTTCCAGAGGAACAGTGAGTTCTAAGAGCAACACTTCGATTGATGAGATAGATGAACTTCTGATCTGAGTGCTTCAGCACACTTGAAGTATAGCTGTTTGCACAGAAGAAAATGTATCATTAAACCTATTCAACTTAATCACCCTTAAACTGCCCCTTTTAAGTGAAAGCCAGAGGTAAGAAATATATGTGAAACAAAAGACAGCAAACGGTGTACAGCCTAACATTTACCCATTTACACACCAGCTGAAATCACTAATATGTTACCAAGTTGTCCTTTGTTATGTCACTGATACCCCTTAAGTTTACATCCTTGTGGTTTAAGGAAATAAATACATTTTTTTCTGCCTTTCTGTAGAGAGATTAAAAAAACGCAGGATTGGTTACAAATGTAATAAAGCTACAAAGAAAAGGAGGAATAGGGATTCTAGATATTCATCATTATTACATTGCTTATAATTCTAGGTATACCCCATCCTGGGCCTGCAATGAGAAAGAATATGAAAGAAATTGGCCTGAGGAGAAAACTAAAGGAATATAATATAGACTTTCCTATATCAGTTTTAATGTGACCTTGTAATCTCCCAGCTCCCACCACATCCATCCATTCTTAGATTGCAGATCTAAGCAGAAGTGGTCTGCATATATGGGTTAGTGTGGGAATGTAAATCTACTTGTAGACCGCTGTGTGAATAGAACAGAACAGTTCAACATCTGCATCACTGCAGATGTCACACCAATCCTATCTTCTCCCTTCTCCCCTTACTCATGAACGACACCCTGAGATACTTGAACTTGAAGTCATTCCCAGCTGGGCTGAGAACCATGGCCTCAGGCTCGGACATGTTCATTCTCATTCCAGCTGTTTCACATTTGGCTACAAACTGCCCTGTAGGTCATCGCTTGATGAGGCCAGCAGAATCAAATCATCTTGAAAAAGCAGGATGATAGCCTTAGATCATTGATCCCTGTGGTCTTTGGCTACGCCCAGAAAATCTACCCATAAAAATGATGCACGGAGGCCCCAGGAAAGAAGAGTTTAGAAGATAAACTAAAAGATTTCTGCAAGCATTAGATGCCTCAACAATACATAGATTGCTATATAATACTGATTTTCTAGTAATCTTTTTGGCACAATGATGTCTACAGTACAGTACACTGAGATTGGCTATTTAAAAATTGTCCAAAAATGTGTTTCATACAGAAGACTGCACCAAAATGCCTCATATATCACACCCTGTACACACCAGGAACTGATCATAAATTATCAAAGCTCTGCCTGCATGGTTGTAGAGTGGAGGCCACATTAATATGGTACTGTCATCTAGATGGGCAGTTTATGGTGAACATTACCATAATCTGTGCACAGGTTTCCATCAGCTTGCAAATTATTTCAGTGTGGATAACTTGCATAAGGACTTTATGGACTTGTTATTAGTGGAGCAGGCTGCTGCTTCTTGGTAATGTTGGGTAAATTTGGTAGAAGTTGTGGTTCATGCCCTTCACAAACACATCTTTACTTTTTACCTCAGAGCATAAAAGAGAGAGGGAGAGAAAGGTTTATCGCAAACTTTGTTTCATATGAACGTCACTTTGTGTGTCTTCTGTGTTGTGTCTAATGAGCTAACACAGATTAGCTGCCTTTGATGCTTCAAGCTCTAGTATATTAAAAGGGGTCTTACATATACAGTTAGAGCTCCGCCCGATAAGACTGATGAGTCTAAAAGCTAAAAATCAGTGATCTCATCTTTTTTGTCTTTCTTTTCATTTTTAACCTGTATTTTATCTGTTTGTCTGACAAGGAGCACAGATTTTTAGAAAAGATGATGAAAGTACTGAAAGAGATGATGTTTCATTCAACAGACATGGACAAAAAGACAGACTAACCTCATACGAGCTAGTTAGTACTTGTAAGTGTAAAAAATGAAAGATTAAAAAAAAGGTTTACCCTCTCAGAAAGTGGTTATGCATGCAGATGACAAGCAGCAAAACCTTGCTTTAGTTGCTCATATCAATAACTAATCAATGATCTAATCAGTTCCAGCAGTGGTTGCAGATTCCAACTCTATAAAATATGAAATTTCTTTCATTTGGATTTTGATTTGGACCCAAAAGGTTATTAAAATTTGAGTTAATAAACCTACCGCTAACTTCAAGGTCACTCTCATGGCTCATCACACTCCATCATCGAATTCCTCCAGATGCTGCTCTAGATGAACTGACCCCGGGTTGGGAGACGTCCTGGAAACAGGTGAGTGTCAAAAGTGTAAATTTAACAAATCTCCCACTTCAGGACTTCTTGCTTAACAAGAAACTATGTGTTGAAGAAAATCTGGAGACAGAGGAGTAGATTAGCACTGAATTAAAGAGTCTTAAGTAGTTAGTATGCAGCATCACCTGAAAACCCACCAAAAACACCTCACGGTGAGGAATTTAAACACTGCATAAGTCCTGAAAACTGCAGGAGTTTAAATAGACTGTGTAATTGCAACAGTTACATTAATATTTCAGATCCAGTGTATCCAGCCAGAAAGATGTTGTTTTTCTTCGTACTTTTCTCTGTGCATCAAAGTAACAACTTGGTCCCCCTGTCTGACACATTATTATTTCTAAAAGATTTCTGATCAAAGTGAAAATGATAAGTAGATTTAAAAGTTACCAGTTAACAGCGGGATTATATATAAGATGTTAGTGTAAACAATATCAAAGGAGAGCAGATAGTGTCATGTCCTGGGTCGGTGACCCAGCGCTTTTAGTTTGTTATCATTTTCTAGATGATTGTTTAGGTTCTGTGTTATATTCGGTCTGCCTCTGAGTCTGCGTCTGTATCTGTCTGTCTATGGTGTCACCCCATCTGTTTGTGAATCTGTCTGTTTAGTTCAATGTCTTGTCTGGTTCCATGTGTCTGAGTTTCCTGTTTTATTGTGAAGGTCCGTGTCGTATGTGAGTGTGATCAGTTTACGTTTCCCCTGTCCCGTCAGCCCAGATTCCTCCCAGCTGTGTTGCCCTCTTGTCTCTCATCCCCTGATTACTGGTGTGTGTGTATTTAAGCCCTGTGTGTTTTCCTGCCTGTTGCCGGTTCGTCTGTATTACTCAGTGTCAGTC
Source organism: Haplochromis burtoni (assembly GCF_018398535.1). Classification (NCBI taxonomy): domain Eukaryota; kingdom Metazoa; phylum Chordata; class Actinopteri; order Cichliformes; family Cichlidae; genus Haplochromis; species Haplochromis burtoni. The sequence goes on from NW_024582821.1 coordinate 237,444, forward strand.
TGTGTATCCACCGTGTCTTCTCCCTGCTGTTCATCGTCATCCTCCTCTGCTCGTTTTCATTCAGGTTTGTGCTCTGTAGTTTAGTTGTTTCCCAGTTTAGTTTAGTTCGAGCCCCGTTTGCTGTTTGTCCACATTCTTTTGTGTTCAATAAATCACCTTCACTCCTCTACGACTGCCTGCGATTGGATCCTCATTTATTCCACACGGCTCGCCTCGGCAGCCGTGACAGATAGAGATTTCCCAAAATCAGTTAATCCGAGGTGTTTTTAAAGCTTTACAGTCAATCCAGTTACATGGGACATGAATGTAATTAGAAGCACTTCTTTGTATTTTATCCAACTTTATATTCCATTTTAAAGAGAGGTACATGCACACTTCTTCATGGTGGAGTTATTATTTTGACCTCTTTTTTTTAGTTTTACAAGTACTTCAGTACCTTTTATGCAGATCTGCTGTACATGAACTGATTCTCACTCTGACACGGTGGGGGTGGAGGCAAGTTTTATACACAGTAATAAGCTACAGAAGGTGAAATGGTGGTTAAATATCTTTGTACAGCCGGTACAGATGTAATTGTTCATTTGGATCCCTAATATTTGGCAAATACACAACCAGCTTTATCTTTTTTTTTTTAGTTTTCTTTCTTCTTCTTCTTTGTTTTTTTTTTTTTACCTCTGTGTTTTGTCTGTATGTCTTTCACTCCTGAACAAGGAGCACAGAGTTATTTTTTTTTTTTTAAAAAATAATGGTGAACAAAAGGAGCAGCTAGTAAAATAAAAATGAAAAAGCTACGCTTCTAAATAGATGTACGCTATTGGTTTTTCCATATATATGGTAATTATGATATATCTATTATGGCATCTGTGTGTTCACGTTCACATTAATTTATTTACTGTCACTGACATTCTTGCTGTTAAAGAAATGTTTAGTGAGTTGCGTGTTTTCCTCCTAACTTTCAGTTCCTTTGTTCAAGTGTTTTGAAGCACTTTTCCTGCCAGCAGCAGCATTTCAATGAACAAACTGGGTGGATTTAAGTCCCATTAAGTGGGTATTGGATACTCTTCTTTGTTCCAACTTTACTTCCTGATTTAGGATGATAACACATGTATTTATAAAAATGACTCCTCTAAATCACTGTCTTTTTGAGTAAACACAAAGAGCCAGTTCTTCTATTTAATTCATTCTGGTGTGAGCTTTATAAGGATCTTATGCTTAAGTCTTTGGGATGAATGATTATTCCACAAAGCCATTATAAGCTAAATTGTTTAGTCAGAAACTGACATTCTTCCAGGAGTTTGTCTAAACCTAATTTGTGCTTATTAACTTTCTCTTATTCTATAAAGTATCTCTCCCTTCACTGGCTGCGTACTTTAAACCTCTTCTGTTCTTTTCAGTTAAAGCTGTGACCTTAAAGAATTTCTTGCAAAAGCTTTTCATTGCATAAGCAGGTTAATCTACCCCTGACTTCACTTGTTCTCTTATAAAATAGCACAGCAAGGCAAGCCTCATAAAAGCTTGCACAGAAAAACAGGAACACAACTAAACATGCACATTTACAGAACATACGCTGTCTGGTAGATTTATCGTTTGTTAGCTTGTTGGATCTCTTAGAAAACAGGAAGTTCGGTGGAAGGCACTGGCAGCGTGCAACACCCTTGACCTCTGGGTGACCACTTTTGATCACAAGGTGATTGCACAGGCCAACTGCTGGGAGGCAACCTGTATCCAAACAATCACAAACCAACTTGGACTCAATAACTCTCAGACAGATTGGTAAAGGCAACAATGCAGATCAGCAAATAATTGCTATTTAATTTATAAATGCAGATATATTTTCATTGCATCAAATCAGTGTGAACAACTGCAATAGTTTTCTTTGCAATGAAGGACTCAACTCAACTGGTTGCCAGCCTTTTGTATTCTGGGTGTAGGCATGTGTAAAAGCAAGGTTGCCAGGCACCTATGCCGTTTTGAAGTGAAATTGCTTTCCTGCAGCATCATTGGAATGGCTGGACTCTGAATGTAAGTTGGGGTCAAGGTTTTGGAGAATGCAGATGGCAACAGATTTGCAATTGTTTGCAGACTATCACAAACAGATTGCAGGTTATTCTCAACTTAACCTTGTTCAATAACAAACTGACAGCAGGCTGACTTGTTGTCTTGTTATTGCCGTCTTGTCACATCAGAGTCGCTTTGAAGTTGGCAAATGACTCCGAGTGGTGGCAGACCTGGTCTTAGTCTATGAAGCAGCCATTTCAAAAGCAACGAGATCACAAGGTCATTGCACACGGTCATGATAATTCTGGTTCTGCCATGGTTTTCTCCATTCTGACTGTCGCATGATGGTTAAACGGGTCTCTAACTGGGGCAAAATGGTCTGTTTCTTAAATAGTGCTTTTCTACTTGAGCATTTAAAGTGGATGCCTCATTCAACTATTTTTATACAAGCACTTTTTTTTCTTTCTATTCAACATTCACACACATTGGTGAGGTACAGCCACCCCACTGATGGCTATTAAAATATTCATGTGTCTTATATTTAAAAAAGTCTGTTTTTTGTTTTTAAATCACTAAACGGCCGGGCCCCTTCTTACCTGCCTGAGCTCCTATTTATTTATGCTTCAGAAAGAACCACAAGGTCCATGTCAAAACTATCCTTAACTATTCCACGGACTAAACTTAAGACTCGTGGTGACAGAGCCTTCTCTGTGACAGGTCACCGACTCTGGAATAGTCTTAGATCTGCACAAACACTCAAACATTTGAAATCGTTACTAAAGACATATTTTTATGGTCTGACTTTTAACATGCATTTTACATTGTTAAGCACTTTGTGCAGCATGTACTGTTTGCAAATGGGCTACATAAATAAACTTGACCTTGGTGAAACACTGACTTTAAAGCAAAACTAAAAGTCAGGTCAGTAGAAGATACAGCGGGAGTAATAATTATTTGATCCCCTGATGAATGTGTAGGTTTGCTCGCTTACAAAGAAGTGAACGGTCTCATTTTTGTTGTGCACTTAAATTTTAATGGAGAGAGACAGAATATCAACCCAAAAATCCAGAAAAACCATATTGCATAGATATTATACATTGATTCCTGTCTTTGAGTGAAATAAGTGTTTGATCCTGTACAACCCAGGAAGAACTCTAGCTCCCAAAAATGAGTTATTGATTGACTTGAATAATGAATAAATGAATAAATCATTCAAAAACAGATACTCCAGACCGCATCTTGTCATGTGTATAAGGCATACCGGTCCACAGAATCTGTTTCTTCCATTACAATCTCTCCAGCACCATGGTTGACACCAAAAACTGATACCTTCCTTAAGGAAGCAAGCTTACATATTCAGCAGGTGATCCAATAATTATTTATCCCACTGTAAGTTATTAATAGCAGAAAAGGGAAAACATAGTAAAGGGTGGGAGTAATAATATTACATAACGCAGGATAATTTAAAAACAAAATCCAAACAGCTGCATATTTCTTGGCTCTAATGTGAAAATGTGTTTTTGCTAATTTAATTTTCTCCCCATGGACAAGCTCACAGCTTGCAGCTTTTAACTCTCCGTGGGGGAAAAAAACAACAAAACAAAAGAGAGCAATTTACTGCTCGTAGCTTCTACCTGACACAGAGCCAGCCATTGTGTCCGTGCTCGTGTCTATGCGCTTCAAAAAAGTTTTTCACGACAAGTGACTCGACGCTGCGCTGTTCCCTGACAGAGTGAAATGTCCCCTGACTACTTCCACACACTGTAAGTGTAATAGAGGAAAATACAGAATACAAATGATCGTAATGATGTTTTTGTGGATGTACAGATTGTCGTCTCTCATATTTGTCATCATTGCATTGCCTTATGAAAGGCATAAATCTTGGCTGTGTAAATTACTAGTTTGTTTATTCCAAAAAGAATAATGGATACCCAGAGGAAACAACAAAAACCTTTGAGTCGTGGATGCAAATTCTCACATTTATGGAGGCACTGGTATTACTGTATTCCATCATAACGCAGTCGATGTGACGGGCCATCGTTCAGAATCTTTTAGATGTATGGTTGGATATCTTTGACACCGGAGCACCAAGAAAACACACACAAACAGAGGAAATCTTTAGAGTTCAGATAGCAGAGGTGTTGCGCTGATAAACCCCCTGCGAATACAGACTCTGTGTCTGACTCATCGCCTTATCTCCACGGCTGCTCCGTCTCAACACCTCACATGGCAGCTACATCTGTGTGGGCCTCCATTTTTCATTATGCAATTATACATCCACCAGCTCGCTGACATTAGACAGGTTGTGCTCTAAGAATTTATGAGCAGCTTGACATATGCGGCCTAAGCCTACACAGTGTGTTTGTTAGAGGAGGCGTAGTGGAAGAGGGGAGGGGACCAAATGCCATCAGAGCCCAGTGAGCAGGCCGCTGACAGTTTGTCAAATGGATTTTTCTTGTTCATATGGGAAGGAAATAACAGCACAAACATCAAAGTGTAGGAACTACTAACAAAGGCTATTTAACCATATAAACTCTGGCTGTGCACTTCCTGTTTAATTTAAAAAGATATTTTTTAAACATTTCAGTCCCCACATTTTCCGTCTCAGCAAGTACAGGTCACTTATGGTCAGTAGACTGAAAGGTATTTTAAAAAATGTGTTTATAAAAACCACAGACGATGCTCGACTCCTCCTTGTCATCTGCTCAAGGTCAGGATTTTGAAAAAGGCTCAGCCACCCACTGCCCAAAGAAGAGTTTTTTTCCCTACCTGACTGCAAATGAAATCGCTTAATATGCAGGAGAGAAAAAGACTTAATATCTGTTTGAGTTTTGTTTTCTATTGACAGCCTATTTATTTTTGTTTTCTGTCTAGCTGAACAACACGACAGGCCTAATCCATCTGTATTTCTGGCTGTTTTTTGCTTGTTTTTTGTTATAGTGTATGCTGATCTCCGACTCTGTCTGGCTCTGCTAAAACATCAATACCTTACCTTAAGGAATCTGTCATTACTGAATGAGATGGATGAATATTTATTTGCAAAATAATAAATTACCAAGAGAAATGTGGAGTACCAGCCTTCATTTAAAAAAATATTTTGCTTCCAAGGAGCCAGAAGAGGTTTTGAGCAACAGTTCTCCAGGCTTTCAACTATATTTTTCCTTTGGACACTGGCTGCTTTTTCTTTCTTTGACTGTGTGTGAAAATAGTCACATCATTTGTTCCACTTTCTGTAGCTAAATCTATGAAACGCGCCAGCGACAACAGTATAACAGACATAAACTAGTCTTTTTTTATCAGCAAACTGAATCCCAGTGTTAAAAACTGAAAACGTGGTGCATCTTAGCAGAGTGTGCGCTGTGTCCTTAAAATCGGAGGAAAAGTGAAGGAGAAAAAAATGCAGCATGCCTAAAAAACTATCTACAGCAGACGAACAGTATCTGAAAGTCATGTCTTAAAGAAACAGGAGAACCCTGCTGACAATCTGATTTCAGTCAATAGATGAATATTGGATCTAGATGTTTCATAATGCCTCTGTAATCCTATAACACTAAACCTTTAAGCCTGATTTAAACAATAAACAGTCCAGAATTGTTACTGTTTTTTTCCCTGTTCATTGCTATATTTTTCTTCCCTTTCACACGTGTAGTTCATCACCACAGTGTCCATGGGCTGGCGGTATGGATGGATGGAAGAGGTCAAAATCCAGTCACCTGCGTTTAACTGTAAACAGTTTTCTCACAGCGGTCACTCTTCCGTCTTCATCAGAATAGTGTGTGTGTGTGTGTTCAGTCACATAATGAATCAAACTTTACCCTTTCCCATGCACATGCTTGGTTCAGACGACCCTTCAGTGACTACACACACTCACACATGTTATGAACTGATAGACTGTGATGAAAAGTAACCCATGAATTTATAAACATCAAGCATTATTTATTCGATTTTACAAGCCCCACTTTTCTCTTCTTACGCTTCAGCTGGTTTGACCCTAATGACTCGTGTTTTGCATTTTTCACTTGGAGCAGAAATCTAAACCAGCTTGATTACAGGAAACATGTATTTAGAGCTTAGTTCTCATCAAAGAACATTAACACTAAAGCATAGTCGCAAATTCCCATTTCTTTTACGAGTGTGTTTTGTAACAGACTTTAAACTGGATCTAGTCTATTAACTCAGTCGTAGTTTGCCTTTTATGTTGTGGGATGAAAAGTGGTAATGTGGGCATCTCTGTGCGAACATTATTATGAATAAGACAAAGCATTAGTGTGACTCTAAGGAGAAAAGAAATCAGATTTTCACTTCTAATCTTACGAAAAATAGGTCGATAAAAGGCATTTCATTATGAGAACAAAGTTATATTTCAGTGTTGTGCTGTGTATTACAGTAATCCTTCAAGTAAACGCCCTCTAGAATGACACGTACAAACATTAAAAAAAAGGATATATTTACACTATTTGGCTTCAATAAGTCTAGCAAGCACAATCATCAGACAACATTATATTACTTTACTGTACTGGCGAACTGGCATGTTCACATGAAAGAGGCACTGTTGCTGCCAGATGACCATGTTATGTACAACCTGTCATGATTCTCAGGGACTCAAACACTGACATTTTATGAAGACCACAGCAATCTCAGAGGTAATCACTGGGTGCACTTGGGAGTCATGGCAACCCTGCCAAGAGAGAACCGTCCATCTATTCTGTTAAGCTTCAGCCACACTGGGGGAAACAGTGGTTGTAGACTGCAGCATGACCAACATTAAAATGGCTGTGTACAATGAACTTGTATCCCTTGTATCTCCATCACTCGCAGCAAGTTACCATCTTCAAAGTGACTTTGGTGCATCAAGATAGCAATAAAATGGTATTAAGACAAGTCTGCTATCAGTTTGCTATGAGTTTGTGATTGAATGAGGTCAAAATGGCAATTACAGTACATAAAATCTATTTTAAACAATATGGCAATTAGGTACGACAGATTGTCAAAAGTTAAAAATCTTTTGCCATCCGTTGTAAATCTGTTGCCTCCTGCCGACAAAGAAATTGATATTCTTAAACTTACATTTCAGCCAGAACTTCATAAATTTGATGAGTGGGACTCATCTGCAAAATGTCTTACTGAGACTGAGTGCACTGTGTTGGCCATTTGTCTCTGGTTATAAATTATATGGCAATTATTTGCTTAAAATAAAGACACTATTATCCACATTGAAAGGAGCCAGTTGAGGTGGTTTGGGCATGTGACTAAAATGCCCCCTATAGGTGCTTCCCGAGTGAGGTGCTCCGGGCATGTACTACTGGGTGGAGATCCGGGAGTTGGAGAGCTGGAGAGATTACATTTCTCGACAGGCCTGGGAATGTTCCCCTTGGATTGGAGGAAGTAGCTGGGTAGAGAGGGGTCTGGGTTACTCTGCTCAGGCTTCTGTCCCTGTGACTCGGCCTTGGATAAGCAGAAGATGAGGGATGGATGGATGGATATTTGCAGAGCTTTACAAATTTAAGCACCACTCTGAATTGGACTGCACTAGTTGATGTTTGCAGTCAACTGGTCATTCACTTCTTGCAATGAGTCAAAGCTGGGTAACCACTGATTTTTTTCCCCATGCACAAGGAGGTTGTCATCCAATTTTTTTCTCTACTGTGGCGGAGTCATGAAGCACTCATCTATTTCAGGATTGTTAGGGATGTGCAGCCAGGCTGACTGTGACTGAGAAATGGAGTACACCCCTGACAGGTCACCCACTTATCACAGAGCTAAGGCAGACACAAACTCCACCATTCACACCTTTAGACTCACCACTGTTCTGGCTGCGAGCCCTCCTGTATGAATTGGAGATTATGTATTTGAATTTCAGGAGCGGGACCACCCCTCCAAACACGCTCCTTCCGGTTGTCATCTATATAGGTTCCCCCAGTTCTGCAAGCTGTTCATTCTCGTTTACGTGCCTCCCTCCCTTCTTGTTTTCAGTTCTTTAACTTCTTCATTTCTATTTAGTGCACGGGGATCCGCCAGGCCCAGGCACCATCGCCAGTCTCCTTCGAGGCCTTCCCCAAACCGCAGCTCCATTCATGTCAAAGCATTCACTTTTACCTACTAAAACGCTGTCAAAGATAAAAGAGACCGTGGCTGCAGCTAGTGAATCCCCCTAAAATGCCAGGAGCTTCAATTGTGGTGTTAATCCCAGGACTGTCCCATAGACTTTTTTTCAGACTCTGTGTTCTGTTTTGGATTTTCCTCTTTGCTTTCACGCTGTTTAGTTTTGTATAGTTAGGTTTGGGCTGGAATACAGCAGCACCGCCTGCACACATAAAAATTACTCTGATGTAATACAAGGCTGATGCAAGGGGTAATGACCTTGCCTCCATATGGCAGACCGGCTTCGGTTATTTTTGTTTGTTTGTTTTGTTTTAAACTAAGTAATAAAAGATCTAGATCCAGTTTCTCAGACTGACTGTCTGGTCTGTACCTGCAGCACAAGTTTACTTTTACCTTTTTACTGAGCTGTGACAAACGGTTGTATCCTCATGCGAGTGACGGACTTCTGCTGCAAACATAACTTAATCCGCTAAAAGTAGACACTATAATAGCTATGATGCAATAAAACCTCTTCTATTCTATTTTTGGTTCTTCCAACATGAAAAAACTACAAAAATGGAAATAAGAATGCAGTTTGGATGGATAGCAGATAAAAAAAGAGGAGAAATATGAAACAAAGTTCCGAGTTCAGCAAATATTTTGAGTGGAAAAATGAGCACTAGACAGAGCAAAAAAGACGAACAGTGTGTGTGTGTATATATATGAAGCCCTCCATCCAGCTGGCTTTTCTCCCCCAGTTTTTCCAATAACCATTCATTCTCCCGCCACCTCTGAACATTTTTCTCTACACAGCTTGCATTATTCAGTCATTATCCCCCAGCAAAATATGACTTATGAACACCATTGTGACAAATGCTTCACAACACACCCAAAGGAGTTCAGCCAGATGGATGTGAACCCACAATGCATACAGTTTGGAGTGAAAAATGACACGACATTAAAGTGTCTCTCATTTCAGATTTAAAGATGGAGATATTTACATGCTGCTGGTGATGCTGCATCAACAATAAACTGCTTTTTAAATCATGCTGTTAAATTGATTGAACACCTGTTTTTTTTTTCTTTTTTAATCATTGTTCCTTCATTGTCTTAATTGGCTTCTGTCTTCAGCTTTTATCCTCTTTTTACAAGGTTTAAAAAACTATAATATAAATCTCTTTATTCAAGCACTGAGATGATGATGAATCCTGTCTCTTAACAAGGTTTCCTCTGTTATGCGCAGAGTAATGTGATGTGTGGAGGTATGACAAGCCTCTGCACATCAGGCTGTGCAGGGCCGCTCTGTCATCCTCGATTCCTCTTCCCTCTTCCTCCTGAACTCTTTGTCTTTCTCTTAACATGTGCAAATCTTCTAATCCCTCTCTCTATCTGGAGCTGGATTTCCATGTGAGTGTGTCATGCAAATTATGATGAATGCAAACTGACAAACTGCAGGATTCTGGCGATGAGCTAAAAAAAAATCCTGCGTTTTTCTTTCATTTGTTTTTTTGCTTGTTATATATGTTAATATGGTAACATGTTATGCCCTGGTCACAACCCCTGAATGTCTCAAATTCTATTAACTTTATTGTATGAAGTTAATAAACTAGAGCTGATCTAGCTGTGTATATGTATGTAATGTAATGTAAAGCCAATGTGGCTGAAGCTCTGTGGCTAAGTTGGATAAGCAGTGTATACCAAAGCAGCGTGTCATTTCAGTACGCTATTCCATCTAATGTAAGCCCTGATTATTTCATATTCATTAGTATGCATACTAACTTTTTAATGGTTAAAATGACTTAAAAAAAACCCTAGCAAGCTTCTATGTGAATAAAATAAAGCTTATTTATATGCTTCATGTACAGTGCTCAGCATAAATGAGTACACTCCACTACATTTGTCAGAAAATCTTTAGTTTCCTTTCAGAATCAACATTTTCTATGAGATACTATAAAACACTCCCACAAATGTGGGCCATTGATTGCAAACAAGATTTGTTAATTTGCACACACAAAAAATGATTTTCCTAACAAATTCATTCAAGCCCATGTCGCAAAAATGAGTACATCCCAATTATAGTCTTGGGAGAAAAGCCACACTTAAGACTACAAAATTCGAATTAACAGGCATTCAACCACAGGTGAGTCTAATGATTCATTTAAGAGGTGTCCAGCAGACAGGTGACTATAAAAGGGTACTTAACAATGAAAAGCCCTTTCCATTTCATGCTGTCAGCAATGGCTCCACATGGAAGAGAAATGTCACAAAATCTGAGAAAGGAAATCATTTCTTTCCGAAAAAAAAGGTGAGGGCTACAAGAAGATCAGCAAAGGTTTACATATCAGTCAAAATACTGTAGCAAAAGTGATCCAAAAATTTAAGAAAGATGGAAGTGCAACCATCTTACAGAGACATCCAGGCCGTCCACAGAAGTTAACCTCTTGACAGGAGCGTCTTCTGATGAGAAGGGTTGAAGAAAATCACCATGGAAGTTCACTGCAGTTAGCTAAAGCAGTAGAAAGCTAAACTGGAGAGTCCGTTTCCTGTGACACCATACAGCACACACTGCAGAGGAATGGCATGCATGGATATAGTCCACAAAGGAAGCCTCTCCTAAAGCCCATGCACAAAAAAGCAATTTGCTAGGGCCCATGCTGAAAAAGATGAAGACTACTGGGACTCTATACTCTGGAGTGATGAGACGAAGATCACTGTTTTTAGAACTAAGGGTTTCAAAACTGTATGGCGTTGTAAATGTGAGGATTTTAAAGAGAAATGCATGGTGCCTACAGTGAAACATGGTGGTGGCAGTGTCCTTATGTGGGGCTGCATGAGTGCTGCTGGTGTTGGGGAGCTGCATTTCATTGATGGTGTCATGAACTCTACTGCTCTATGCTGCCATCACTCTGTGCACTTGGTCGTCGTGCACTTTTCCAACACGACAATGATCCAAAACACACATCTAAAGCTACTGTTGCATTTCTGAAGAAGAACAGGATGAAGGTGATTGAATGGCCAAGTGTGTCTCCTGATCTGAACCCAATTGAACACCTGTGGGAAATTCTGAAGTGACAAGTTGAGCATCACTCTCCATCCAGCATCCGGGCTCTAAAAGAGGTTATTCTTGAAGAACAGAAAAAGATAGATGTTGCAATATGTCGCTAACTTGTTCATTCCATGCCTAGAAGACTTGGTGCTGTCCTTGAAAATCACAGTGGTCATACAAAATACTAGATGTAGTAGTTTTTGTTGCTTCAACCATTTTGAGTAAAACTGAAGATTTTGTGATGTAAGTTATATTATTAACCTTAATTTCATGTTATGGAGTTAAACAAGTGTTCAATAAAACTCAGCCTTGTGAAAATTTTGGAAATTGTTCTTTTGTTCATTGAGCTACTAATTAAATTAGTACTTTTTAAAGTGGGTGTACTCATTATGCTGAGCACTGTATAAAGAGGCAAGTACAGATGCTCCTGAAGGGCTGGAGCTGCTCGCTATAAGCACCTGAAAAAAACACCAACTCAGCTCATTTAAAGACAACTGGTTTTCACCAAAGTGCTGTGCAATAGATAAAACAGATTAAAAAAATATAAGGGAATAGATAAGAAATAAGTAAAAAAAAAAAAAATGTTAGAAGGTGGAAAAATTTATACAATTGTGGCTGAAAAAGGCACAAGAGACACAATAAGCTAATCAGACAGACTCAGATGGTCTCCCTGACTTCACATCGAGAGCAGGGGATGGTCAGAAGCATCTAATTATCTGACCTGGAAGGTAAGCAGGGATTTAAGAACCAACCTGAAATGATTATTTTAATTTACAGTGCATGCGGTGGTATCTGCCACTCAAACCAATTCATTAAAGCTATTAAAACAGTGGTTTGCAAATTTCAGCCTTTAATTTCAGACTAAAGGAGAGAGACAAAGGCAGCCTTTCATTTCTAAATTGTTAACATGAAATTCAGACCTATTTACACTTTATGAATCTTGAAAACTTATTTCATGAATTAGAAGAAAAGGCTTATAAGACAGAGTAATTGAGAAGGCTGTGAAAATAGCCACCCACTGTCTGGTTTTCTAAAGGAACAATAATGTGCCTCCTCTGTCTGTCTGAAAAAGGCAGTTAGTCACTGTTCTCTGCCTTATTACAGAACCGAGAAAAATACACCTCTAGTGGTTTCTACATCATATAACGTGAGCAGCATTTCCAGTCCTTGTTAAGATATTATATTTTAACAAGGACCATTCTGTGTGGATATGGCACTAATCTAAAAATTTATCTCTGGCAGGTCATAAACATGAAATAGAAAGTTCACCCTCTTTCAATTTTAAGGTTTTATATCTCTGGACATAATAAATCTGGTCCTTAGCGGGTTTTGAAATAACGTAAGTACAACTTCAGATGAACAATCACATATTACATGTTAATAATTTAACAAAACTAAGCCAAAATGCGGAAGCAGTGTGTCGAATGCACACTGCTACACATTTATTGCTGCTAAGTGCACCTTTACTGCTTGCACAAGAATTAAGAGGGTAAGTAGCAGCCAGGTGCTGCAGTCTGTAAAAGCAAAGTTTTGGCAGTTTGTTGATCTGGAGCATTCAGGTGTATTAATACAATGTCAAGAAGGAAAGACATCAGCAAAGATCACAGAGGAAAAAGTTGTTGCTGACCATCAGTCCGGAAAGGGTTATAAGGCCATTTCCAGGCAATCTGAAGTCCATCTTTCTACAGGGAGAGCAATTATTCACAAGTGGAAAACATTCGAGACAGCTGAGTCTTCCCAGAACTTGATATCCAAGCAAAGTGACCCCAAGGTAGGACCATGTAATGCTCACAGAAATGGCAAAAACAGAGGATCTGAGGCTCTATAGCCGTCAGTTAGCATGTTAAATGTTAAAGTTCATGGCAGCACAATTATAAAAAGACTAAAGAAGTATGGCTTGTTTGGAAGGGCTGCAATGAAACACGGCTTAGGTTTGCAAAGTTACATTGAAACAAACAAGAAGACTCCTGGAGCAAAGTGCAAATTTTTAGCAATCATACACATTGCCACAGTACGGTGGTGGAGGAGTGATGATTTGGGTTTGTTCTACCTGCACAGCACCTGGGAACCTTGCAGTCAGTGTATCCACCATGGACCTTTCTGTATACCAAATGTTTTCTAAAGTCAATTATGAGGCTGCCTGTTCAACTGCTAAAGCTTGGTCAAAACTTTTAGTTCTGCCTGCAAACCTCAATAAAGTAAAATAACGTAAAGATGTGTGGCCAGAATTTCTCTATAAAAATGTGAGACCCTGATAAAGTCATAGCCATAAGCTACAGAATGATGGCATGAAGTTAATTTTGGACACACTTTATCTGTGTTTTAGTTTAGTCTTTATTAAATAAGTAATGACATGATGTAATATGTATTGTGTTGTTGCTTAGTATATAGCCTGATTTGTAAAACCTTGAAAGATGGTATACCCTCGGTGTCCAGTTTTATTTGAAAGTAGTTTAGTTTAGTTTACGTTAGTTAAATTTTTTATTCATTTGTTTTATTCAGGTCATATTTAGTTCATTGTATTAACATAATAAAAACAGCAAACCCACCGAGATAAAGTTCAGCAAGCCTGACACACTCGCTTCAGGACACGGAGTATTTCTGAAGTCTGGCGTAGTGCTGACTCAAATGAGGCATATTTAACCGACTGTCTGAGGATTAAGAACTAGAAATTCATAATTCATCATTAGTGGGACAATCAAAGAAGACTTCAAACCTCCCACAGGGATTTGTTCCTGGTGTTTTAGAGGCTTTTCCACTTCACAATCCAACATCCAGCTATTAGAACAAACAGCAAGAGGAAATCTATTATTACAGCATGAAGATGGCAGGTTCAACTGAGAAACTGAATTATAGCATACTGACAATGAGTCATCCTCATTAGAGACCATTAAAATTTGGTTGGAGGCAGAAAATATTTAGCTCAGCATAATTAGTGGAATATCAAACACAGCCACATGCCCCAATAATCTTTTCAATTAACAGATTCAACGATTATTTTTATATTAATTTACAAATTTTTATTTTAAATAAATCTGTAATCAGTAAATGGTAAATGGATTGGTTCTCATATAACATTTTTCTAAAGTGCTTTATAAGCAGTTTGAGCTTGACCAAGGCAAACATATAGGATGTCGCCTCCAGGCCTATCTATTGTATACTTTGTCATGCAATAATACATCATTTTAAAAAAGTTGGCCTATTTATTGTTAAATATGAAACATAAACTCTAAATATTTGTGCACTGAGGAAATGGTTCAACAAGCAGTAGGAATTGAGCTCTAAAAATGTTTTTAATATAAAAGGCTCTATATAAAAGATGGACGTGGCCACTGTGACATCACATTGGGCTCATTTGAAGCTTCATACACTGGAAGACAAGAGTGGAGTGTTACATTATCAGTTGCATACAGTATGTCCTAATTAACTGGTAAGTAACAGACTCAAAATAACATCATTCAGCCCAAATACAGCTAGAGCACAGACTTATTTACCACACAGCAGGCCATGATCCTCTTATGATGGAGGAAGGTAGATAATTAGAACATGCCAGCTTCATAGCTTAAGTTGTGCAGTTTAATGGGAAATAGGGCTCCATAGTGTAGCGGTTTACACATTGAGCTGGAATCGAAGGAGATTTGAATCTATCTGGGGATCTGTCAGGATGGGTATCTGATTCTAAGTCAAAAGATGGTGAGCCAGGGGCGATTTTAGCCCACCCCCAAAAATGAATCAAAGCACCCCCAAAGTTTTCTTACTTTTTTTTTGACAATATTTGCTGTTTGTGTGACACACTACTAAAAATATAAAAAGCATACAGTACTGTACTTGTTTGAGACGTAACATTTTAACAACAAAAGTATAGATAACCCCCCCTCCCAAAATGGTTTGTTCCAGCTCTCCCCTGCTCTGGCTCTAGCCAGAGCGATGGTGGCTGAGACGCAGCGGAGCGGAGGTGTAAGTGCCTGGCTTAAAATAGGACATATTAGCTGCATTTAACCTTCAGTTACGCTTTATATAGTTGCTAAGAGTCAGACCAGAATGTTTTTAGCTGAAAAACATTACACCAGGTAACCTGCAGTGTTGAAAACGTGTTTTCCGACTATGTTTGCTACCCTACAATCCGTCCTGCTCTGTAGTAAATTCAGCGACATTTGACCGTCCTGTTGCTAACATTGAAATGTATACAGCCTATTTAAAATCTAAAACTTTAAATTCTCCGTAGCCTGCTGTTGTTACCACTGTCCTGTTTGAAATGGATACTAACTAGCTAACTGACTGAATGCCCATTAGCCTTATAACTCCTGTTGTGTGTGTGTGTGTGTGTTTGTGTACAGAGAGACAGCCAGGTTCATAATGGATATGAGGAAGTTTTTTTTTAAAAGGAGCCACATTCAGGTGAAAGTGTAAGATCAAATGATCTGTCAATCAAGAATAATGTTGGATCAGTGTTTCAATATTTATCTTTTTATTAGATGTTCATGTGGTTTGGTTATTTGCCTTATGGTTGAAAGTAAACTGAGAGAGGACTTTTTTATTAGTGATCTTAATAGTATTTTTTCATATTAATTTAATTGATCATCTAATTGAATACAATCTATTTGTGCATGATTGTCAGTCCAAAGAGGGAGAGAGGAAAGAGG
>NW_024582821.1:254407-255580 GCF_018398535.1 Haplochromis burtoni
GAAGACAACAGACGATGAGGACAGAGAGGAACAGGGGTTTAAATGCACCAAAGTGACAGTCAGAGAGAACTCGGGACAACATTTAAGGATGCAGGGACTGACAGAGACAGGTTTATCGTGCCTGGCTGGGCAGCTCTCTGGGTGCTCAGCACCCACAAAGCTCTGATCCTAGAATCGCCCCTGTGGTGAGCCCTTGTTAATAAGGAGATAAAATCATTGGAGATTGATTGATTCTGGAGCCTCACATGGCTACTAGAGGAACTGCAGGCTTTTGTAATTTTGCATTGGCTTCATTTTTCAACAGACGTTGCCAACTGATTCATGACGTAGTACTTTTAGCTTCTTGGTGGTGCCAAACATGTAATCCTCACAATCCTCACACACAAAACTGTCCTCATCATGATCGTCTGCAGATTAAACCACACCAGTCCAAGTCAGCACACTTTGCAGAATCAGGTTTTCTGACTATGTCCACATTCCCACAACTAGATACTAACTGGCCAAGTGCTACAGAGTTAAAAGTGTGATAACAACCGGTACTTCCTGTTATGGATAGCACCTATGTAGCTGCAGCCAAGATTGATGACCTGCTGATATTTTGCATAGAGAATCTGTGTTGGCTATGTGATTAAAAAGACTTCACTACCAAGAAAATTCCCAAACTTCCCAGTAGCCACTCTACTCCTGTTTGTGATCAAGAATGTGGAGGAGAAGCTTCTATTGTTGTTAAGGTTGCAAAAACCCTTAAATCATGATCTTATCTGCCAATAAACAGCAGCTGAAAGCGAGAACAATAATAACAACAACATGTCAGCTATCTCACCTTCCCCTCACTTTCAACCAGTTGCGACAGATGGCTGTCCGTCCTTGAACCTGGTTGTGCTCATGCTAATGATAGCATTTTGCTAAGAGTCACATTTGTTAAGTTATACTTGAATTGCCTTTGTACATCTTACCTTATATCCTTTGCTTAATTTAAATTTTAAAGATTTAAATATCCCTTGGTGACTAATATAAACAACAGCTTTAGTAATCATGGATAAAATGGAGAATTACAGAAATGCGGCTAACAAGGTTATACTAATATCTTTAGTCCTATACAGGTGAGTTGTTATCCTGGCTCCAACTCTGCAGTGCACTAAAACTGCAACTCATACTGTGACACTGATAGTC